>NW_025957335.1:0-38354 GCF_023159225.1 Perognathus longimembris pacificus | reverse complement strand
AGGAAGTACTTAATTTATTAAGCTACTGTTTTTATTCTCAGATGGTTTACTCCCTGATATACAGCTGCCTACCCCCTTCGTAAGTGCAGGTCCTAAATGAGATTTTTCTCTCTCCCCTCACCACAATCCAGATTCTTTTGGGGAGTTACCAGTACAGTAACCATACCAGGAAGTACTTAATTTATTAAGCTACTGCTTTTCTTAATCTCAGTGGAGATATTACTGATAAACAGCTACCTACGCAGCATGTTCATGTCGTTCCTAAATGAGCTTTTATCTCTCTCCCCTCACCACAAATCAGATTCTTCTGAGGAGTTCCCACTACATTATCCTTTCCCCTGTGTAATTACCTTAACAAGCTCCAGCTGTTTTTATTCTCAGAAGGTTTACTCCCTGATATACAGCTGCCTACCCCCTTCGTAAGTGTAGGTCCTAAATGAGCTTTTTTCTCTGTTCCCTCACCACAATCCAGATTCTTTGGAGTTTCCAGTACAGTAACCATAACAGGAAGTACTTAATTTATTAAGCTACTGCTTTTCTTAATCTCAGTGGAGATATTTACTGACAACAGCTACCTGCGCAGCATGTTCATGTCGTTCCTAAATGAGCTTTTATCTCTCTCCCCTCACCACAATCAGATTCTTTGAGTTCCCAGTACATTATCCTTTCCCCTGTGTAATTACCTTAACAAGCTCCAGCTGTTTTTATTCTCAGAAGGTTTACTCCCTGATATACAGCTGCCTACCCCCTTCGTAAGTGCAGGTCCTAAATGAGCTTTTATCTCTCTCCCCTCACCACAAATCAGATTCTTCTGAATTGTTCCCAGTACATTATCCTTTCCCCTGTGTAATTACCTTTACAAGCTCCAGCTGTTTTTATTCTCAGAAGGTTTACTCCCTGATATACAGCTGCCTACCACCTTCGTAAGTGCAGGTCCTAAATGAGTTTTTTCTCTGTTCCCTCACCACAATCCAGATTCTTTTGGGGAGTTACCAGTACAGTAACCATACCAGGAAGTACTTAATTTATTAAGCTACTGCTTTTCTTAATCTCAGTGGAGATATTTACTGATAAACTGCTACGTACGCAGCATGTTCATGTCGTTCCTAAATGAGCTTTTATCTCTCTCCCCTCACCACAAATCAGATTCTTCTGAGGAGTTCCCAGTACATTATCCTTTCCCCTGTGTAATTACCTTAACAAGCTCCAGCTTTTTTTATTCTCAGAAGGTTTACTCCCTGATATACAGCTGCCTACCCCCTTCGTAAGTGCAGGTCCTAAATGAGCTTTTTTCTCTGTTCCCTCACTACAGTCCAGATTCTTTTGGGGAGTTACCAGTACAGTAACCATACCAGGAAGTACTTAATTTATTAAGCTACTGCTTTTCTTAATCTCAGTGGAGATATTTACTGATAAACAGCTACCTACGCAGCAGGTTCATGTCGTTCCTAAATGAGCTTTCATCTCTCTCCCCTCACCACAAATCAGATTTTTCTGAGGAGTTCCCAGTACATTATCCTTTCCCCTGTGTAATTACCTTAACAAGCTCCAGCTGTTTTTATTCGCAGAAGGTTTACTCCCTGATATACAGCTGCCTACCCCCTTCGTAAGTGCAGGTCCTAAATGAGCTTTTTTCTCTGTTCCCTCACCACAATAGAGATTCTTTTGGGGAGTTACCAGTACAGTAACAATACCAGGAAGTACTTAATTTATTAAGCTACTGCTTTTCTTAATCTCAGTGGAGATATTTACTGATAAACAGCTACCTACGCAGCAAGTTCATGTCGTTCCTAAATGAGCTTTTATCTCTCTCCACTCACCACAAATCAGATTCTTCTGAGGAGTTACCAGTACATTATCCTTTCCCCTGTGTAATTACCTTAACAAGCTCCAGCTGTTTTTATTCTCAGAAGGTTTACTCCCTGATATACAGCTGCCTACCCCCTTCGAAAGTGCAGGTCCTAAATGAGCTTTTTTCTCTGTTCCCTCACCACAATCCAGATTCTTTGGGGAGTAACCAGTACAGTAACCATACCAGGAAGTACTTAATTTATTAAGCTACTGCTTTTCTTAATCTCAGTGTAGATATTTACTGATAAACGGCTACCTACGCAGCATGTTCATGTCGTTCCTAAATGAGCTTTTATCTCTCTCCCCTCACCACAAATCAGATTCTTCTGAATTGTTCCCAGTCCATTATCCTTTCCCCTGTGTAATTACCTTAACAAGCTCCAGGTGTTTTTATTCGCAGAAGGTTTACTCCCTGATATACAGCTGCCTACCCCATTCGTAAGTGCAGGTCCTAAATGAGCTTTTTTCTCTGTTCCCTCACCACAATCCAGATTCTTTTGGGGAGTTACCAGTACAGTAACAATACCAGGAATTACTTAATTTATTAAGCTACTGCTTTTCTTAATCTCAGTGGAGATATTTACTGATAAAAAGCTACCTACGCAGCATGTTCATGTCGTTCCTAAATGAGCTTTTATCTCTCTCCCCTCACCACAAATCAGATTCTTCTGAGGAGTTCCCAGTACATTATCCTTTCCCCTGTGTAATTACCTTAACAAGCTCCAGCTGTTTTTATTCTCAGAAGGTTTACTCCCTGATATACAGCTGCCTACTCCCTTCGTAAGTGCAGGTTCTAAATGAGCTTTTTTCTCTGTTCCCTCACCACAATCCAGAATCTTTTGGGGAGTTACCAGTACAGTAACCATACCAGGAAGTACTTAATTTATTAAGCTACTGCTTTTCTTAATCTCAGTGGAGATATTTACTGATAAACAGCTACGTACCCAGCATGTCCATGTCGTTCCTAAATGAACTTTTATCTCTCTCCCCTCACCACAAATCAGATTCTTCTGAGGAGTTCCCAGTACATTATCCTTTCCCCTGTGTAATTACCTTAACAAGCTCCAGCTGTTTTTATTCTCAGAAGGTTTACTCCCTGATATACAGCTGCCTACCCCCTTCGTAAGTGTAGGTCCTAAATGAGCTTTTTTCTCTGTTCCCTCACCACAATCCAGATTCTTTTTTGGAGTTTCCAGTACAGTAACCATACCAGGAAGTACTTAATTTATTAAGCTACTGCTTTTCTTAATCTCAGTGGAGATATTTACTGACAAACAGCTACCTGCGCAGCATGTTCATGTCGTTCCTAAATGAGCTTTTATCTCTCTCCCCTCACCACAAATCAGATTCTTCTGAATTGTTCCCAGTACATTATCCTTTCCCCTGTGTAATTACCTTAACAAGCTCCAGCTGTTTTTATTCTCAGAAGGTTTACTCCCTGATATACAGCTGCCTACCCCCTTCGTAAGTGCAGGTCCTAAATGAGCTTTTATCTCTCTCCCCTCACCACAAATCAGATTCTTCTGAATTGTTCCCAGTACATTATCCTTTCCCCTGTGTAATTACCTTTACAAGCTCCAGCTGTTTTTATTCTCAGAAGGTTTACTCCCTGATATACAGCTGCCTACCACCTTCGTAAGTGCAGGTCCTAAATGAGTTTTTTCTCTGTTCCCTCACCACAATCCAGATTCTTTTGGGGAGTTACCAGTACAGTAACCATACCAGGAAGTACTTAATTTATTAAGCTACTGCTTTTCTTAATCTCAGTGGAGATATTTACTGATAAACTGCTACGTACGCAGCATGTTCATGTCGTTCCTAAATGAGCTTTTATCTCTCTCCCCTCACCACAAATCAGATTCTTCTGAGGAGTTCCCAGTACATTATCCTTTCCCCTGTGTAATTACCTTAACAAGCTCCAGCTTTTTTATTCTCAGAAGGTTTACTCCCTGATATACAGCTGCCTACCCCCTTCGTAAGTGCAGGTCCTAAATGAGCTTTTTTCTCTGTTCCCTCACTACAGTCCAGATTCTTTTGGGGAGTTACCAGTACAGTAACCATACCAGGTAATTACTTAATTTAAGCTACTGCTTTTCTTAATCTCAGTGTAGATATTTACTGATAAACGGCTACCTACGCAGCATGTTCATGTCGTTCCTAAATGAGCTTTTATCTCTCTCCCCTCACCACAAATCAGATTCTTCTGAATTGTTCCCAGTCCATTATCCTTTCCCCTGTGTAATTACCTTAACAAGCTCCAGGTGTTTTTATTCGCAGAAGGTTTACTCCCTGATATACAGCTGCCTACCCCATTCGTAAGTGCAGGTCCTAAATGAGCTTTTTTCTCTGTTCCCTCACCACAATCCAGATTCTTTTGGGGAGTTACCAGTACAGTAACAATACCAGGAATTACTTAATTTATTAAGCTACTGCTTTTCTTAATCTCAGTGGAGATATTTACTGATAAAAAGCTACCTACGCAGCATGTTCATGTCGTTCCTAAATGAGCTTTTATCTCTCTCCCCTCACCACAAATCAGATTCTTCTGAGGAGTTCCCAGTACATTATCCTTTCCCCTGTGTAATTACCTTAACAAGCTCCAGCTGTTTTTATTCTCAGAAGGTTTACTCCCTGATATACAGCTGCTACTCCCTTCGTAAGTGCAGGTTCTAAATGAGCTTTTTTCTCTGTTCCCTCACCACAATCCAGAATCTTTTGGGGAGTTACCAGTACAGTAACCATACCAGGAAGTACTTAATTTATTAAGCTACTGCTTTTCTTAATCTCAGTGGAGATATTTACTGATAAACAGCTACGTACCCAGCATGTCCATGTCGTTCCTAAATGAACTTTTATCTCTCTCCCCTCACCACAAATCAGATTCTTCTGAGGAGTTCCCAGTACATTATCCTTTCCCCTGTGTAATTACCTTAACAAGCTCCAGCTGTTTTTTATTCTCAGAAGGTTTACTGATATACAGCTGCCTACCCCCTTCGAAAGTGCAGGTCCTAAATGAGCTTTTTTCTCTGTTCCCTCACCACAATCCAGATTCTTTGGGGAGTAACCAGTACAGTAACCATACCAGGAAGTACTTAATTTATTAAGCTACTGCTTTTCTTAATCTCAGTGTAGATATTTACTGATAAACGGCTACCTACGCAGCATGTTCATGTCGTTCCTAAATGAGCTTTTATCTCTCTCCCCTCACCACAAATCAGATTCTTCTGAATTGTTCCCAGTCCATTATCCTTTCCCCTGTGTAATTACCTTAACAAGCTCCAGGTGTTTTTATTCGCAGAAGGTTTACTCCCTGATATACAGCTGCCTACCCCATTCGTAAGTGCAGGTCCTAAATGAGCTTTTTTCTCTGTTCCCTCACCACAATCCAGATTCTTTTGGGGAGTTACCAGTACAGTAACAATACCAGGAATTACTTAATTTATTAAGCTACTGCTTTTCTTAATCTCAGTGGAGATATTTACTGATAAACAGCTACCTACGCAGCATGTTCATGTCGTTCCTAAATGAGCTTTTATCTCTCTCCCCTCACCACAAATCAGATTCTTCTGAGGAGTTCCCAGTACATTATCCTTTCCCCTGTGTAATTACCTTAACAAGCTCCAGCTGTTTTTATTCTCAGAAGGTTTACTCCCTGATATACAGCTGCCTACCCCTTCGTAAGTGCAGGTCCTAAATGAGCTTTTTTCTCTGTTCCCTCACCACAATCCAGATTCTTTTGGGGAGTTACCAGTACAGTAACCATACCAGGAAGTACTTAATTTATTAAGCTACTGCTTTTCTTAATCTCAGTGGAGATATTTACTGATAAACAGCTACGTACGCAGCATGTCATGTCGTTCCTAAATGAGCTTTTATCTCTCTCCCCTCACCACAAATCAGATTCTTCTGAATTGTTCCCAGTACATTATCCTTTCCCCTGTGTAATTACCTTAACAAGCTCCAGCTGTTTTTATTCTCAGAAGGTTTACTCCCTGATATACAGCTGCCTACCCCCTTCGTAAGTGCAGGTCCTAAATGAGCTTTTTTCTCTGTTCCCTCACCACAATCCAGATTCTTTTTTGGAGTTGTTCCAGTACAGTAACCATACCAGGAAGTACTTAATTTATTAAGCTACTGCTTTTCTTAATCTCAGTGGAGATATTTACTGATAAACAGCTACCTACGCAGCATGTTCATGTCGTTCCTAAATGAGCTTTTATCTCTCTCCCCTCACCACAAATCAGATTCTTCTGAGTTCCCAGTACATTATCCTTTCCCCTGTGTAATTACCTTAACAAGCTCCACTGTTTTTATTCTCAGAGGTTTACTCCCTGATATACAGCTGCCTACCCCCTGTAAGTGCAGGTCCTAAATGAGCTTTTATCTCTCTCCCCTCACCACAAATCAGATTCTTCTGAGGAGTTCCCAGTACATTATCTTTCCCCTGTGTAATTACCTTAACAAGCTCCAGCTGTTTTTATTCTCAGAAGGTTTACTCCCTGATATACAGCTGCCTACCCCTTCGAAGTGCAGGTCCTAAATGAGTTTTTTCTCTGTTCCCTCACCACAATCCAGATTCTTTGGGGAGTTACCAGTACAGTAACCATACCAGGAAGTACTTAATTTATTAAGCTACTGCTTTTCTTAATCTCAGTGGAGATATTTACTGATAAACAGCTACCTACCCAGCATGTTCATGTCGTTCCTAAATGAGCTTTTATCTCTCTCCCCTCACCACAAATCAGATTCTTCTGAGGAGTTCCCAGTACATTATCCATTCCCCTGTGTATTACCTTAACAAGCTCCAGCTGTTTTTTATTCTCAGAAGGTTTACTCCCTGATATACAGCTGCCTACCCCTTCGAAGTGCAGGTCCTAAATGAGCTTTTTTCTCTGTTCCCTCACCACAATCCAGATTCTTTGGGGAGTTACCAGTACAGTAACCATACCAGGAAGTACTTAATTTATTAAGCTACTGCTTTTCTTAATCTCAGTGTAGATATTTACTGATAAACAGCTACCTACGCAGCATGTTCATGTCGTTCCTAAATGAGCTTTTATCTCTCTCCCCTCACCACAAATCAGATTCTTCTGAGGAGTTCCCAGTACATTATCCTTTCCCCTGTGTAATTACCTTAACAAGCTACAGCTGTTTTTATTCGCAGAAGTTTACTCCCTGATATACAGCTGCCTACCCCTTCGTAAGTGCAGGTCCTAAATGAGCTTTTTTCTCTGTTCCCTCACCACAATCCAGATTCTTTTGGGGAGTTACCAGACAGTAACAATACCAGGAATTACTTAATTTATTAAGCTACTGCTTTTCTTAATCTCAGTGGAGATATTTACTGATAAACAGCTACCTACGCAGCATGTTCATGTCGTTCCTAAATGAGCTTTTATCTCTCTCCCTCACCACAAATCAGATTCTTCTGAGGAGTTACCAGTACATTATCCTTTCCCCTGTGTAATTACCTTAACAAGCTCCAGCTGTTTTTATTCTCAGAAGGTTTACTCCCTGATATACAGCTGCCTACCCCTTCGAAGTGCAGGTTCCTAAATGAGCTTTTTTCTCTGTTCCCTCACCACAATCCAGATTCTTTGGGGAGTTACCAGTACAGTAACCATACCAGGAAGTACTTAATTTATTAAGCTACTGCTTTTCTTAATCTCAGTGGAGATATTTACTTGATAAACAGCTACCTACCAGCATGTCATGTCGTTCCTAAATGAGCTTTTATCTCTCTCCCCTCACCACAAATCAGATTCTTCTGAGGATTGTTCCCAGTACATTATCCATTCCCCTGTGTAATTACCTTAACAAGCTCCAGCTGTTTTTATTCGCAGAAGGTTTACTCCCTGATATACAGCTGCCTACCCCCTTCGAAAGTGCAGGTCCTAAATGAGCTTTTTTCTCTGTTCCCTCACCACAATCCAGGTTCTTTTGGGGAGTCACCAGTACAGTAACCATATTAGGTAGTACTTAATTTATTAAGCTACTGCTTTTCTTAATCTCAGTGGAGATATTTACTGATAAACAGCTACCTACGCAGCATGTTCATGTCGTTCCTAAAAGAGCTTTTATCTCTCTCCCCACACCAAAAATCAGATTCTTCTGAGGAGTTCCCAGTACATTATCCTTTCCCCTGTGTAATTACCTTAACAAGCTCCAGCTGTTTTTATTCTCAGAAGGTTTACTCCCTGATATACAGCTGACTACTCCCTTGGTAAGTGCAGGTCCTAAATGAGCTTTTTTCTCTGTTCCCTCACCACAATCCAGATTCTTTTGGGGAGTTACCAGTACAGTAACCATACCAGGAAGTACTTAATTTATTAAGCTACTGCTTTTCTTAATCTCAGTGGAGATATTTACTGATAAACAGCTACCTACGCAGCATGTTCATGTCGTTCCTAAATGAGCTTTTATCTCTCTCCCCTCACCACAAATCAGATTCTTCTGAGGAGTTCCCAGTACATTATCCTTTCCCCTGTGTAATTACCTTAACAAGCTCCAGCTGTTTTTATTCTCAGAAGGTTTACTCCCTGATATACAGCTGCCTACCCCCTTCGTAAGTGCAGGTCCTAAATGAGCTTTTTTCTCTCTTCCCTCACCACAATCCAGATTCTTTTGGGGAGTTACCAGTACAGTAACCATACCAGGAAGTACTTAATTTATTAAGCTACTGCTTTTCTTAATCTCAGTGGAGATATTTACTGATAAACAGCTACCTACGCAGCATGTTCATGTCGTTCCTAAATGAGCTTTTATCTCTCTCCCCTCACCACAAATCAGATTCTTCTGAGGAGTTCCCACTACATTATCCTTTCCCCTGTGTAATTACCTTAACAAGCTCCAGCTGTTTTTATTCTCAGAAGGTTTACTCCCTGATATACAGCTGCCTACCCCCTTCGTAAGTGTAGGTCCTAAATGAGCTTTTTTCTCTGTTCCCTCACCACAATCCAGATTCTTTTTTGGAGTTTCCAGTACAGTAACCATACCAGGAAGTACTTAATTTATTAAGCTACTGCTTTTCTTAATCTCAGTGGAGATATTTACTGACAAACAGCTACCTGCGCAGCATGTTCATGTCGTTCCTAAATGAGCTTTTATCTCTCTCCCCTCACCACAAATCAGATTCTTCTGAATTGTTCCCAGTACATTATCCTTTCCCCTGTGTAATTACCTTAACAAGCTCCAGCTGTTTTTATTCTCAGAAGGTTTACTCCCTGATATACAGCTGCCTACCCCCTTCGTAAGTGCAGGTCCTAAATGAGCTTTTATCTCTCTCCCCTCACCACAAATCAGATTCTTCTGAATTGTTCCCAGTACATTATCCTTTCCCCTGTGTAATTACCTTTACAAGCTCCAGCTGTTTTTATTCTCAGAAGGTTTACTCCCTGATATACAGCTGCCTACCACCTTCGTAAGTGCAGGTCCTAAATGAGTTTTTTCTCTGTTCCCTCACCACAATCCAGATTCTTTTGGGGAGTTACCAGTACAGTAACCATACCAGGAAGTACTTAATTTATTAAGCTACTGCTTTTCTTAATCTCAGTGGAGATATTTACTGATAAACTGCTACGTACGCAGCATGTTCATGTCGTTCCTAAATGAGCTTTTATCTCTCTCCCCTCACCACAAATCAGATTCTTCTGAGGAGTTCCCAGTACATTATCCTTTCCCCTGTGTAATTACCTTAACAAGCTCCAGCTTTTTTTATTCTCAGAAGGTTTACTCCCTGATATACAGCTGCCTACCCCCTTCGTAAGTGCAGGTCCTAAATGAGCTTTTTTCTCTGTTCCCTCACTACAATCCAGATTCTTTTGGGGAGTTACCAGTACAGTAACCATACCAGGAAGTACTTAATTTATTAAGCTACTGCTTTTCTTAATCTCAGTGGAGATATTTACTGATAAACAGCTACCTACGCAGCAGTTCATGTCGTTCCTAAATGAGCTTTTATCTCTCTCCCCTCACCACAAATCAGATTTTTCTGAGGAGTTCCCAGTACATTATCCTTTCCCCTGTGTAATTACCTTAACAAGCTCCAGCTGTTTTTATTCGCAGAAGGTTTACTCCCTGATATACAGCTGCCTACCCCCTTCGTAAGTGCAGGTCCTAAATGAGCTTTTTTCTCTGTTCCCTCACCACAATAGAGATTCTTTTGGGGAGTTACCAGTACAGTAACAATACCAGGAAGTACTTAATTTATTAAGCTACTGCTTTTCTTAATCTCAGTGGAGATATTTACTGATAAACAGCTACCTACGCAGCAAGTTCATGTCGTTCCTAAATGAGCTTTTATCTCTCTCCACTCACCACAAATCAGATTCTTCTGAGGAGTTACCAGTACATTATCCTTTCCCCTGTGTAATTACCTTAACAAGCTCCAGCTGTTTTTATTCTCAGAAGGTTTACTCCCTGATATACAGCTGCCTACCCCCTTCGAAAGTGCAGGTCCTAAATGAGCTTTTTTCTCTGTTCCCTCACCACAATCCAGATTCTTTGGGGAGTAACCAGTACAGTAACCATACCAGGAAGTACTTAATTTATTAAACTACTGCTTTTCTTAATCTCAGTGGAGATATTTACTGATAAACAGCTACCTACGCAGCATGTTCATGTCGTTCCTAAATGAGCTTTTATCTCTCTCCCCTCACCACAAATCAGATTCTTCTGAATTGTTCCCAGTCCATTATCCTTTCCCCTGTGTAATTACCTTAACAAGCTCCAGGTGTTTTTATTCGCAGAAGGTTTACTCCCTGATATACAGCTGCCTACCCCATTCGTAAGTGCAGGTCCTAAATGAGCTTTTTTCTCTGTTCCCTCACCACAATCCAGATTCTTTTGGGGAGTTACCAGTACAGTAACTGTTGGGTTTCTGGACACCCCCTTTCTCCCCCCACGGGGAGAATGGTAACCACAAACTCTATGAAAGAGCACCCAGCCTGGCCCTCCGCCAACGGAAGGCCAAAGGCGTGCTCACATGGGCAAACGCTAAGTTGAGGACGGGTTGCTGAAGCTTCCCCTCCCCCCAGTTCCCCCCACATGTTACCGAGGGCGGAGGCGAAAAGGAAGGCATCAGGGACACGCTGCGGTGGTGAAAAGCGTCTCAAAGACTTTAATATGGAAGGGCACTTATATAGAAGTAATGGCGGGGGGAGAAAGGGGGCTGGCCAAAGGGTCAGTCATAGTCTAGGGGTCACGTTCATCAAGTGACATCACGAAACTTCCCTTTGTGGGCGGGACAACCCCATCATGGTGGCACGCACGTGTTCACCTCCCAAGGGGTGGAGGTCAAAAGGTG
This sequence comes from Perognathus longimembris pacificus, assembly GCF_023159225.1. Classification (NCBI taxonomy): domain Eukaryota; kingdom Metazoa; phylum Chordata; class Mammalia; order Rodentia; family Heteromyidae; genus Perognathus; species Perognathus longimembris. Next base: position 27,199 of record NW_025957335.1, on the reverse strand, counting down.
GGAGGGGCTTCTATTGTCCCAAGGCTGGTGGAAGGGCAGTCTTTCCCAGGCCATAATAATCCCCAACATCTCCCCCTTTTTGTTTTTTTCAATAAGCAGGGGATGCTGTAAACACATGGCATGTGTGGGCATAAGGCAAATGCTGACATAAGATCTGTGGGGCCCCTTCCACAAAACTGGGGTGAGGGGTAGGTAAGGGTCCATCCATCTGGCTATGTCCAGAAGTCAGAATCCTCAGCTGGTTTCTGCCAAGTGCAGGAAGGTGCAGACAGCAGCCCTCTTTTGTTGGTGAGGTAGAAGCTGAAACTCTGGCATTCCCGGCAGTTCGCAGTAGCTGATAACTCAAACATAAGTGATTAGTAAAACATTCTTTTATATAAACATTGAAGCCAAGGTGTTAAACCTTTGCATTTACCCTTTTAAACATTTCTATCATAAAACATTGGGGTTGAGTGTCAATACCCTCAGCTCCTATTTTCTTTCCAACGGGACTCCCCAAGTCTAGCAGCAGGGGGAGAGGAAAGGAAGAAGCATGGTGCAAAATTCCTTTGGTTTCTTTGTGTGACGCTGTAGGCAGTATTGCCACAGCAAAACATTGAGCCATGAGATGCTCAAGAAGGAATCTAGAAAGCAAACAAGGAAAGGAAGCTTGGTTGCTTCCTACCGTAGGCAGTCCTACTTTCCATATTTTCATGGGAGAGCAGAAGTCCAACATGGTCCTCCTTTTCCTGAAGAGAACAAGAAAACATTTCTCCAGAGTGGGTGCTCTGGGTTTAATTTTCCAATCTGGAAAAACACATATACTGTACTCCATCCCACACTGATTCGGGATGATTTAAAATTTCTGGATAATTAACATAAGCATAACTAATCCTTAATTAATCCTAGGGAATCCTTAATTAATCCTGGGGAATACCTCCCCCTTTTGTTTTTTAAAATTATGACACCGGCGGCCACCAGGCAGGGAGTATGGATGGAGGTCTCGTCTTCTGTAGCTACTTCCTGCTGTCAAGGGGGCGACGTAAATCAAGGGCCCCTGGTCAGCCTGGCAGTCCGGTGTGGCTGGCAAAAAGTCCCCATCATTACCATGAGTATGGTCACTAGGGCCAGAGAGCGCTATGGTTTTCTCCAGCCCCCCCTGAGTCTTTGGGCATACCCAGAAGTTTCCAAGGCTGGTGCCTCCAGGGTTCAGGCCTGTGTTAGGGTGACGACTGTGAACGGCAAATTCCCCATTGGAGATCTCAGCAAGAGATGTTATTCTGTCAAAAGACACTTTTGAAAAGGTCAGGCAAAGTATCGACAAGTTCTCAGAGCTGGTTGGCATGAATGGCATAGAACACACCCTGGGCATAAGCCAGGAACAGTTCCCTTTTGGAGCATAAACCCAATTGTAAAGTGAATGAGTAAGGAGAAACGACTGAAAGAAGTGGTTAATGATAGAAAACTGGTTTGGCATAGCCAGTCAGAGGCAAAATAAATAAATATATATATACACCTATATACAACTGGCAAAAAGGAAGGAAATGGACAGGAATTATCTCTCTCGATTTCCCGGCTCTGATCCATTTTGAAAGGGTGAAACAAGGCAGCTCCCTTTAGGATAATATGGCACCATTCTCCTCTCACTCCACTCCACCTTTCCGTCTCCTGGACTGGCTAAGTCCCAGGAATTTTAACGTTTGTGGCTGGAATTGCATTTTCCCATCCGCGTTTGAACTCGGGGCCTGAGCACTGTCCATGAGCACTTTCGCTCAAGGCTAGTGCTCTACCACTTGAGTCACGGTGCTGCTTCAGCCTTTTGCTCGCTCTCTGTGGTTGAGCTCTCAATCTGGCTCTTTGCTGTTTAACTGGGAGGTGGGATTTTGGAGAAATTTTTTTCCTTTTGCCCGGGCTGGCTTTGAACTATCCAGGGAGTCATAGTCCTACAAGCCCTTTTTATTCCCAATTGAGCAACAAGGAAAAAACACAACAGAGATAATCCATTTGTAACCCGTTGAGAACTGACCAAAAACTGCTTGTGAAGGTTTGGCTATAACACTTAGAAAACATGAGATTTACATGCCATCAACTTGAATCACGCCATTGAATCCCACTGGCAAGTGAAAGAGAACACAGATAAATGACAACCAAGGGCAAAGGGTTAAAGCATTGTGGAATCCTCAGTCTCGGAAGTGGCTGCGTCCCTCATCCCCATTTGGCAAGTTCCATGCCATGCGATGGGGAACTCGAGGCAAGGCTGTAGTGGTTTCTCTTGCTCGCATCTTGCTCTGGGTTGCCTGCAAAATTTCTATATAGATTGGTTAGGGTGTTCAAAAATTTTCAGCACTTCTGGCTCTGGTATATCGATGCCCTTCTGGTTTAAGCAGGGTGAAAAGACTTTCTTAATCACAAAATTCAAAGACTTTCTTAATCCCAAAATTTTACCTGGCTAGCTGTGACCACTAACATAACTATGGTGATTTAACCTGGAGTAACTGTTAAGATGGAACTATTCACATCCTACTCAAGGCTCATAAATCATTCGAGCAGCTTCCAATGGGAGAGAGAGCAAAGAATCATTAGTAGTGAAACAAGGCAGTTTGGGAACAGAATGTGGTGGCATCTTCCTATATCCAGGAGCTGCGACCGTCCATGCGGCTAGAACATCTGTCCACCTGTATCCTATAAAGCAGTATATTAATCCTGGGTCAGGAAAGTTGAGGTTAATAGTCACATTTGTATGAAGCAATCTCAATTTCTTGATCTTGAGAGGTTATGAGAACACAGGAGAGAAAATGGGAAGGTAAAATCTTAATTTATGCCAAAGAGTTGTTAAGGCTACATGCACACTTAACTTTTAACACACTGAGTATAAAATAACATGCTGATTTTATACCATTGTGCTTTTACTACATGCTGCATATTTGAACCTTATGGAAACACACTGAATATAAAATAACATACTGGTGTACTTTTACCACATGTTGTATATTTGAACCTTATGGAAATTTTTATAGGCACCTTTATCTCCATCGAACACCGGGATGGAAACCTATTGTTATGCTTTTAAATCTTACCAACATCCACACGCGCGCGCGCACACACACACACACACACACACAAAAATACCTGAGCGCTCTTTAAAAATTGCTTTGATTGGCCATTTAAATTTTCTGGAATTCCAGCGGCAAATGATATTAATTTGCCCATAATAGAACCACGTGGTTGAATAAAAAAAAACAAAAGGGAAACCTGTTAATTACACACTCCCAACATGACAATTTTTAAATCACAGTGGACAAGCAAACCCTTTTATCCATCTAGAAAAACTCCAGTTGATTTTATCTCTTTGAACTGGTAAACATGGAAGTTCAATCAAATTACCTATTGCTGTATCAAAACTCTTTGTTTTCCTTTCAATATTCCATTTTATTTTATAACTTCAGACTTTCCTGGCTCCAACCCCGTCTGCAGCTGTGAGTCTGACACAGAGAGAACATGCAGGCAAGCACAGCGGGGTGCTTGCCTCTCTCAGCTGCAGCGCAATCGGCCAGCCCAGGCGAGTCTGGCACGCCCCTCACCTGGGGGGAATGGGTGGGGCCCCGCCTCCAATATGGCGTGCCCCATTGTGCTCCACGTGTGTGTTAAGTCAGAGAAATCAGGATTCAACCAACTCACCCGAATTTCTGAGCTTAACGACCATCGGCGGGCATAAAGCAGTTTGCCGGGCTGCAGCAGGTCCAGCCACTCCAGGGCTGCTGCCGCCGCTGCTGCCGCCCACGCACCCCAACTGGGACACCGTCCCATGGTCTAAACTGCACGCCACGCTTTTTTTTTTTTTAAGTCCATCCGCGGGCTGGGGCCGCACTGGCTCCAGCCCAGCCATTGTAAATACAAGTCTGGCCAAAGCAGCAGCCATCCCTACCGCTCTGCCGCCGCCATGCCACAGCTTCCCCATGGTGGAACCGCGCTTCCGCCACGCCGTGCTCGGCCCGCCACACTTGGCTGCCTAAATGATACCGCAAAAGACGCCTGGTGCCGCCCGGGGCCACACGAGCCCCAGCCCACGCACCTCGCAAACCCAGGGTGGCGCGGAGCCCAGTGTACTCACGCTCAGCCCGCGCAAGCCAAACCGCTCCGGCGCTCGGCCACCCACTGCTTCTCAAGCGCCACTGCGGGTGCCTGCCGTCTGGCCCGGGGCGCACAGAGCAGAACTAACCGACCCCAGCCCGGGGTCGCATTCCTCTTGCTCTGGCCCCACTGCTCCACTGACATGCTTCCGCGGGAAGCGCGCCCCGCTCCCTCCGCCGCCCGGCGCCAAATCGCCACGGCGGGGCAACTCTCTGGCGCCGCGTCCCACGAGCCTGTCTCCATGCTTCTGCCCCGTCTGGATGGGCAGGACCCTCCTCTAAAACCTTACTTAGCAATCTGTGGGGATACTGTACCCCGAACTTCTCGGCCATACAATTCGGTCCCCGTTCGGGCGCCATTTATGTTGGGGTTCTGGACACCCCCTTTCTCCCCCCACGGGGAGAATGGTAACCACAAACTCTATGAAAGAGCACCCAGCCTGGCCCTCCGCCAACGGAAGGCCAAAGGCGTGCTCACATGGGCAAACGCTAAGTTGAGGACGGGTTGCTGAAGCTTCCCCTCCCCCCAGTTCCCCCCACATGTTACCGAGGGCGGAGGCGAAAAGGAAGGCATCAGGGACACGCTGAGGTGGTGAAAAGCGTCTCAAAGACATTAATATGGAAGGGCACTTATATAGAAGTAATGGCGGGGGGAGAAAGGGGGCTGGCCAAAGGGTCAGTCATAGGCTAGGGGTCACGTTCATCAAGTGACATCACGAAACTTCCCTTTGTGGGCGGGACAACCCCATCATGGTGGCACGCACGTGTTCACCTCCCAAGGGGTGGAGGTCAAAAGGTGGGAGGGGCTTCTATTGTCCCAAGGCTGGTGGAAGGGCAGTCTTTCCCAGGCCATAATAATCCCCAACAGTAACAATACCAGGAAGTACTTAATTTATTAAGCTACTGCTTTTCTTAATCTCAGTGGAGATATTTACTGATAAACAGCTACCTACGCAGCATGTTCATGTCGTTCCTAAATGAGCTTTTATCTCTCTCCCATCACCACAAATCAGATTCTTCTGAGGAGTTCCCAGTACATTATCCTTTCCCCTGTGTAATTACCTTAACAAGCTCCAGCTGTTTTTATTCTCAGAAGGTTTACTCCCTGATATACAGCTGCCTACCCCCTTCGAAAGTGCAGGTCCTAAATGAGCTTTTTTCTCTGTTCCCTCACCACAATCCAGATTCTTTTGGGGAGTCACCAGTACAGTAACCATACCAGGAAGTACTTGATTTATTAAGCTACTGCTTTTCTTAATCTCAGTGGAGATATTTACTGATAAACAGCTACCTACGCAGCATGTTCATGTCGTTCCTAAATGAGCTTTTATCTCTCTCCCCTCACCACAAATCAGATTCTTCTGAATTGTTCCCAGTATATTATCCTTTCCCCTGTGTAATTACCCTAACAAGCTCCAGCTGTTTTTATTCTCAGAAGGTTTACTCCGTGATATACAGCTGCCTATCCCCTTCGTAAGTGCAGGTCCTAAATGAGCTTTTTTCTCTGTTCCCTCAACACAATCCATATTCTTTTGGCGAGTTACCAGTACAGTAACCATACCAGGAAGTACTTAATTTATTAAGCTACTGCTTTTCTTAATCTCAGTGGAGATATTTACTGATAAACAGCTACGTACGCAGCATTTTAATGTCGTTCCTAAATGAGCTTTTATCTCTCTCCCCTCACCACAAATCAGATTCTTCTGAGAAGTTCCCAGTACATTATCCTTTCCCCTGTGTAATTACCTTAACAAGCTCCAGCTGTTTTTATTCTCAGAAGGTTTACTCCCTGATATACAGCTGCCTACCCCCTTCGTAAGTGCGGGTCCTAAATGAGTATTTATCTCTCTCCCCTCACCACAAATCAGATTCTTCTGAATTGTTCCCAGTATATTATCCTTTCCCCTGTGTAATTACCTTAACAAGCTCCAGCTGTTTTTATTCTCAGAAGGTTTACTCCGTGATATACAGCTGCCTACCACCTTCGTAAGTGCAGTTCCTAAATGAGCTTTTTTCTCTGTTCCCTCACCACAATCCAGATTCTTTTGGGGAGTTACCAGTACAGGAACCATACCAGGAAGTACTTAATTTATTAAGCTACTGCTTTTCTTAATCTCAGTGGAGATATTTACTGATAAACAGCTACCTACGCAGCATGGTCATGTAGTTCTTAAATGAGCTTTTATCTCTCTCCCCTCAACACAAATCAGATTCTTCTGAGGAGTTGCCAGTACATTATCCTTTCCCCTGTGTAATTACCTTAACAAGCTCCAGCTGTTTTTATTCTCAGAAGGTTTACTCCCTGATATACAGCTGCCTACCCCCTTCGTAAGTGTAGGTCCCAAATGAGCTTTTTTCTCTGTTCCCTCACCACAATCCAGATTCTTTTGTGGAGTGACCAGTACAGTAACCATACCAGGAATAACTTAATTTATTAAGCTACTGCTTTTCTTAATCTCAGTGGAGATATTTACTGATAAACAGCTACCTACGCAGCATGTTCATGTCGTTCTTAAATGAGCTTTTATCTCTCTCCCCTCACCACAAATCAGATTCTTCTGAATTGTTCCCAGTACATTATCCTTTCCCCTGTGTAATTAACTTAACAAGCTCCAGCTGTTTTTATTCTCAGAAGGTTTACTCCCTGATATACAGCTGCCTACCCCCTTCGTAAGTGCAGGTCCTAAATGAGCTTTTTTCTCTGTTCCCTCACCACAATCCAGATTCTTTTGGTTAGTTACAGGACAGTAATCATACCAGGAAGTACTTAATTTATTAAGCTACTGCTTTTCTTAATCTCAGTGGAGATATTTACTGATAAACAGCTACCTAAGCAGCATGTTCATGTCGTTCCTAAATGAGTTTTTATCTCTCTCCCCTCACCACAAATCAGATTCTTCTGAGGAGTTCCCAGTACATTATCCTTTCCCCTGTGTAATTACCTTAACAAGCTCCAGCTGTTTTTATTCTCAGAAGGTTTACTCCCTGATATACAGCTGCCTACCCCCTTCGTAAGTGCAGGTCCTAAATCAGCTTTTTTCTCTGTTCCCTCACCACAATCCAGATTCTTTTGGGGAGTTACCAGTACAGTAACCATACCAGGAAGTACTTAATTTATTAAGCTACTGCTTTTCTTAATCTCAGTGGAGATATTTACTGATAAACAGCTACGTAGCCAGCATGTTCATGTCGTTCCTAAATGAGCTTTTATCTCTCTCCCCTCACCACAAATCAGATTCTTCTGAGGAGTTCCCAGTACATTATCCTTTCCCCTGTGTAATTACCTTAACAAGCTCCAGCTGTTTTTATTCTCAGAAGGTTTACTCCCTTATATACAGCTGCCTACCCCCTTCGTAAGTGCAGGTCCTAAATGAGCTTTTTTCTCTGTTCCCAAATCACAATCCAGATTCTTTGGGGAGTTATCAGTACAGTAACCATACCAGGAAGTACTTAATTTATTAAGCTACTGCTTTTCTTAATCTCAGTGGAGATATTTACTGATAAACAGCTACCTACGCAGCATGTTCATGTCGTTCCTAAATGAGCTTTTATCTCTCTCCCCTCACCACAAATCAGATTTTTCTGAGGAGTTGCCAGTACATTATCCTTTCCCCTGTGTAATTACGTTAACAAGCTCCAGCTGTTTTTATTCTCAGAATGTTTACTCCCTGGTATACAGCTGCCTACCCCTTTCGTAAGTGTAGGTCCTAAATGAGCTTTTTTCTCTGTTCCCTCACCACAATCCAGATGCTTTTGTGGAGTGACCAGTACAGTAACCATACCAGGAAGTACTTAATTTATTAAGCTACTGCTTTTCTTAATCTCAGTGGAGATATTTACTGATAAACAGCTACCTACGCAGCATGTTCATGTCGTTCCTAAATGAGCTTTTATCTCTCTCCCCTCACCACAAATTAGATTCTTCTGAGGAGTTCCCAGTACATTATCCTTTCCCCTGTGTAATTACCTTAACAAGCTCCAGATGTTTTTATTCTCAGAAGGTTTACTCCCTGATATACAGCTGCCTACCCCCTTCGTAAGTGCAGGTCCTAAATGAGCTTTTTTCTCTGTTCCCAAACCACAATCCAGATTCTTTTGGAGAGTTACCAGTACAGTAAACATACCAGGAAGTACTTAATTTATTAAGCTACTGCTTTTCTTAATCTCAGTGGAGATATTTACTGATAAACAGCTACCTACGCAGCATGTTCATGTCGTTCCTAAATGAGCTTTTATCTCTCTCCCCTCACCACAAATCAGATTTTTCTTAGGAGTTGCCAGTTCATTATCCTTTCCCCTGTGTAATTACCTTAACAAGCTCCAGCTGTTTTTATTCTCAGAAGGTTTACTCCCTGATATACAGCTGCCTACCCCCTTCGTAAGTGCAGGTCCTAAATGAGCTTTTTTCTCTGTTCCCTCACCACAATCCAGATTCTTTTGGAGAGTTACCAGTACAGTAACATACCAGGAAGTACTTAATTTATTAAGCTACTGCTTTTCTTAATCTCAGTGGAGATATTTACTGATAAACAGCTACCTACAGCATGTTCATGTCGTTCCTAAATGAGCTTTTATCTCTCTCCCCTCACCACAAATCAGATTCTTCTGAGGAGTTCCCAGTACATTATCCTTTCCCCTGTGTAATTACCTTAACAAGCTCCAGCTGTTTTTATTCTCAGAAGGTTTACTCCCTGATATACAGCTGCCTACCCCCTTCGTAAGTGCAGGTCCTAAATGAGCTTTTTTCTCTGTTCCCTCACCACAATCCAGATTCTTTTGGGGAGTTACAGTACAGTAAACATACCAGGAAGTACTTAATTTATTAAGCTACTGCTTTTCTTAATCTCAGTGGAGATATTTACTGATAAACAGCTACCTACGCAGCATGTTCATGTCGTTCCTAAATGAGCTTTTATCTCTCTCCCCTCACCACAAATCAGATTTTTCTGAGGAGTTGCCAGTACATTATCCTTTCCCCTGTGTAATTACCTTAACAAGCTCCAGCTGTTTTTATTCTCAGAATGTTTACTCCCTGGTATACAGCTGCCTACCCCCTTCGTAAGTGTAGGTCCTAAATGAGCTTTTTTCTCTGTTCCCTCACCACAATCCAGATGCTTTTGTGGAGTGACCAGTACAGTAACCATACCAGGAAGTACTTAATTTATTAAGCTACTGCTTTTCTTAATCTCAGTGGAGATATTTACTGATAAACAGCTACCTACGCAGCATGTTCATGTCGTTCCTAAATGAGCTTTTATCTCTCTCCCCTCACCACAAATTAGATTCTTCTGAGGAGTTCCCAGTACATTATCCTTTCCCCTGTGTAATTACCTTAACAAGCTCCAGATGTTTTTATTCTCAGAAGGTTTACTCCCTGATATACAGCTGCCTACCCCTTCGTAAGTGCAGGTCCTAAATGAGCTTTTTTCTCTGTTCCCTACCACAATCCAGATTCTTTTGGGAGTTACCAGTACAGTAAACCATACCAGGAAGTACTTAATTTATTAAGCTACTGCTTTTCTTAATCTCAGTGGAGATATTTACTGATAAACAGCTACCTACGCAGCATGTTCATGTCGTTCCTAAATGAGCTTTTATCTCTCTCCCCTCACCACAAATCAGATTCTTCTGAGGAGTTCCCAGTACATTATCCTTTCCCCTGTGTAATTACCTTAACAAGCTCCAGCTGTTTTTATTCTCAGAAGGTTTACTCCCTGATATACAGCTGCCTACCCCCTTCGTAAGTGCAGGTCCTAAATGAGCTTTTTTCTCTGTTCCCACCACAATCCAGATTCTTTTGGAGAGTTACCAGTACAGTAACATACCAGGAAGTACTTAATTTATTAAGCTACTGCTTTTCTTAATCTCAGTGGAGATATTTACTGATAAACAGCTACCTACGCAGCATGTTCATGTCGTTCCTAAATGAGCTTTTATCTCTCTCCCCTCACCACAAATCAGATTCTTCTTAGGAGTTCCCAGTACATTATCCTTTCCCCTGTGTAATTACCTTAACAAGCTCCAGCTGTTTTTATTCTCAGAAGGTTTACTCCCTGATATACAGCTGCCTACCCCCTTCGTAAGTGCAGGTCCTAAATGAGCTTTTTTCTCTGTTCCCTCACCACAATCAGATTCTTTTGGGGAGTGACCAGTACAGTAACCATACCAGGAAGTACTTAATTTATTAAGCTACTGCTTTTCTTAATCTCAGTGGAGATATTTACTGATAAACAGCTACCTACGCAGCATGTTCATGTCGTTCCTAAATGAGCTTTTATCTCTCTCCCCTCACCACAAATCAGATTTTCTGAGGAGTTCCCAGTACATTATCCTTTCCCCTGTGTAATTACCTTAACAAGCTCCAGCTGTTTTTATTCTCAGAAGGTTTACTCCCTGATATACAGCTGCCTACCCCTTCGTAAGTGCAGGTCCTAAATGAGCTTTTTTCTCTGTTCCCTCACCACAATCCAGATTGTTTTGGGGAATTACCAGTACAGTAACCATACCAGGAAGTACTTAATTTATTAAGCTACTGCTTTTCTTAATCTCAGTGGAGATATTTACTGATAAACAGCTACCTACGCAGCATGTTCATGTCGTTCCTAAATGAGCTTTTATCTCTCTCCCCTCACCACAAATCAGATTCTTCTGAGGAGTTCCCAGTACATTATCCTTTCCCCTGTGTAATTACCTTAACAAGCTCCAAAGCTGTTTTTATTCTCAGAAGGTTTACTCCCTGATATACAGCTGCCTACCCCTTTAAGTGCAGGTCCTAAATGAGCTTTTTTCTCTGTTCCTCACCACAATCCAGATTCTTTTGGGGAGTTACCAGTACAGTAACATACCAGGAAGTACTTAATTTATTAAGCTACTGCTTTTCTTAATCTCAGTGGAGATATTTACTGATAAACAGCTACCTACGCAGCATGTTCATGTCGTTCCTAAATGAGCTTTTATCTCTCTCCCCTCACCACAAATCAGATTCTTCTGAGGAGTTCCCAGTACATTATCCTTTCCCCTGTGTAATTACCTTAACAAGCTCCAGGTGTTTTTATTCTCAGAAGGTTTACTCCCTGATATACAGCTGCCTACCCCTTCGTAAGTGCAGGTCCTAAATGATCTTTTTTCTCTGTTCCCTCACCACAATCCAGATTCTTTTGGGGAGTTACCAGTACAGTAAACATATCAGGAAGTACTTAATTTATTAAGCTACTGCTTTTCTTAATCTCAGTGGAGATATTTACTGATAAACAGCTACCTACGCAGCATGTTCATGTCGTTCCTAAATGAGCTTTTATCTCTCTCCCCTCACCACAAATCAGATTCTTCTGAGGAGTTCCCAGTACATTATCCTTTCCCCTGTGTAATTACCTTAACAAGCTCCAGCTGTTTTTATTCTCAGAAGGTTTACTCCCTGATATACAGCTGCCTGCCCCCTTCGAAAGTGCAGGTCCTAAATGAGCTTTTTTCTCTGTTCTCTCACCACATTCCAGATTCTTTGGGGAGTTACCAGTACAGTAACCATACCAGGAAGTACTTAACTTATTAAGCTACTGCTTTTCTTAATCTCAGTGGAGATATTTACTGATAAACAGCTACGTACGCAGCATGTTCATGTCGTTTCCTAAATGAGCTTTTATCTCTCTCCCCTCACCACAAATCAGATTCTTCTTTGTTCCCAGTACATTATCCTTTCCCCTGTGTAATTACCTTAACAAGCTCCAGCTGTTTTTATTCTCAGAAGGTTTACTCCCTGATATACAGCTGCCTACCCCCTTCGTAAGTGCAGGTCCTAAATGAGCTTTTTTCTCTGTTCCCTCACCACATTCCAGTTCTTTTGGGGAGTGACCAGTACAGTAACCATAACAGGAAGTACTTAATTTATTAAGCTACTGCTTTTCTTAATCTCAGTGGAGATATTTACTGATAAACAGCTACCTACGCAGCATGTTCATGTCGTTCCTAAATGAGCTTTTATCTCTCTCCCCTCACCACAAATCAGATTCTTCTGAGGAGTTCCCAGTACATTATCCTTTCCCCTGTGTAATTACCTTAACAAGCTCCAGCTGTTTTTATTCTCAGAAGGTTTACTCCCTGATATACAGCTGCCTACCCCCTTCGTAAGTGTAGGTCCTAAATGAGCTTTTTTCTCTGTTCCCTCACCACAATCCAGATTCTTTTTTGGAGTGACCAGTACAGTAACCATACCAGGAAGTACTTAATTTATTAAGCTACTGCTTTTCTTAATCTCAGTGGAGATATTTACTGATAAACAGCTACCTACGCAGCATGTTCATGTCGTTCCTAAATGAGCTTTTATCTCTCTCCCCTCACCACAAATCAGATTCTTCTGAATTGTTCCCAGTACATTATCCTTTCCCCTGTGTAATTACCTTAACAAGCTCCAGCTGTTTTTATTCTCAGAAGGTTTACTCCCTGATATACAGCTGCCTACCCCCTTCGTAAGTGCAGGTCCTAAATGAGCTTTTTTCTCTGTTCCCTCACCACAATCCAGATTCTTTTGGGAGTTACCAGTACAGTAATCCATACCAGGAAGTACTTAATTTATTAAGCTACTGCTTTCTTAATCTCAGTGGAGATATTTACTGATAAACAGCTACCTACGCAGCATGTTCATGTCGTTTAAATGAGCTTTTATCTCTCTCCCTCACCACAAATCAGATTCTTCTGAATTGTTCCCAGTACATTAACCTTTCCCCAGTGTAATTACTTAACAAGCTCCAGCTGTTTTTTATTCTCAGAAGGTTTACTCCCTGATATACAGCTGCCTACCCCCTTCGTAAGTGCAGGTCCTAAATGAGCTTTTATCTCTCTCCCCTCACCACAAATCAGATTCTTCTGAGGAGTTCCCAGTACATATCCTTTCCCCTGTGTAATTACCTTAATAAGCTCCAGCTGTTTTTATTCTCAGAAGGTTTACTCCCTGATAACAGCTGCCTACGCAGCATGTTCATGTCGTTCTAAATGAGCTTTTATCTCTCTCCCCTCACCACAAATCAGATTCTTCTGGGAGTTCCCAGTACATTATCCTTTCCCCTGTGTAATTACCTTAACAAGCTCCAGCTGTTTTTATCTCATTGGAGATTTTACTCCCTGATAAACAGCTGCCTACCCCCTTCGTAAGTGCAGGTCCTAAATGAGCTTTTTCTCTCTCCCTCACCACAATCCAGATTCTTTTGGAGTTACCAGTACAGTTATCCTACCAGGTACTTAATTTATTAAGCTACTGCTTTTCTTAATCTCAGAGATATTACTCCCTGATAAACAGCTACCTACCATGTTCTGTGTTCCTAAATGAGCTTTTTTCTCTCCCCTCACCACAAATCAGATTCTTCTGAGGAGTTCCCAGTACATTATCCTTTCCCCTGTGTAATTACCTTAATAAGCTCCAGCTGTTTTTATTCTCAGAAGGTTTACTCCCTGATATACAGCTGCCTACCACCTTCGTAAGTGCAGGTCCTAAATGAGCTTTTTTCTCTGTTCCCTCACCACAAATCCAGATTCTTTTGGGGAGTTACCAGTACAGTAACCATACCAGGAAGTACTTAATTTATTAAGCTACTGCTTTTCTTAATCTCAGTGGAGATATTTACTGATAAACAGCTACCTACGCAGCATGTTCAAGTGCGTTCCTAAATGAGCTTTTTCTCTCTCCCCTCACCACAAATCAGATTCTTCTGAGGAGTTCCCAGTACATTATCTTTCCCCTGTGTACTTAATTATTAAGCTCCAGCTGTTTTTATTCTCAGGAGGTTTACTCCCTGATATACAGCTGCCTACCCCCTTCGTGTCAGGTCCTAAATGGCTTTTTTCTCTGTTCCCTCACCACAATCCAGATTCTTTGGGGAGTTACCAGTACATATCCTACCAGGAATTACTTAATAAGCTACTGCTTTTCTTAATCTCAGAGATATTACTGATAAACAGCTACCTACCATGTTCATGTCGTTCCTAAATGAGCTTTTATCTCTCTCCCCTCACCACAAATCAGATTCTTCTGAGGAGTTCCCAGTACATTATCCTTTCCCCTGTGTAATTACCTTAACAAGCTCCAGCTGTTTTTATTCTCAGAAGGTTTACTCCCTGATATGCAGCTGCCTACCCCCTGTTAAGTGCAGGTCCTAAATGAGCTTTTTTCTCTGTTCCCTCACCACAATCCAGATTCTTTGGGAGTTACCAGTACAGTAACCATACCAGGAAGTACTTAATTTAAGCTACTGCTTTTTTAATCTCAGTGGAGATATTTACTGATAAACAGCTACCTACGCAGCATTTCATGTCGTTCCTAAATGAGCTTTTTCTCTCTCCCCTCACACAAATCAGATTCTTCTTTGGGAGTTCCAGTACATTATCCTTTCCCCTGTGTAATTACCTTAACAAGCTGCAGCTGTTTTTATTCTCAGAAGGTTTACTCCCTGATATACAGCTACCCCCTTCGTAAGTGTTCAGGTCCTAAATGAGCTTTTTCTCTCTCCCTCACCACAATCCAGATTCTTTTGGGAGTTCCAGTACAGTAACCATACCAGGAAATACTTAATTTATTAAGCTACTGCTTTTCTTAATCTCAGTGGAGATATTTACTGATATAACAGCTACCTACGCAGCATGTTCATGTCGTTCCTAAATGAGCTTTTATCTCTCTCCCCTCACCACAAATCAGATTCTTCTGGGAGTTCCCAGTACATATCCTTTCCCCTGTGTAATTACCTTAACAAGCTCCAGCTGTTTTTATCTCAGGAGATATTTACTGATTTACAGCTGCCTACGCAGCATGTTCATGTCGTTCCTAAATGAGCTTTTATCTCTCTCCCCTCACCACAAATCAGATTCTTCTGGGAGTTCCCAGTACAGTATCATTTCCCCTGTGTAATTACCTTAACAGCTCCAGCTGTTTTTATTCTCAGAAGGTTTACTCCCTGATAACAGCTGCCTACACCCTTCGTAAGTGCAGGTCCTAAATTAGCTTTTTTCTCTGTTCCCTCACCACAATCAGATTCTTTTGGGGAGTTACCAGTACAGTAACCTACCAGGAAATACTTAATTTATTAAGCTACTGCTTTTCTTAATCTCAGTGGAGATATTTACTGATAACAGCTACCTACGCAGCATGTTCATGTCGTTCCTAAATGAGCTTTTATCTCTCTCCCTCACCACAAATCAGATTCTTCTGAGGAGTTCCCAGTACATTATCCTTTCCCCTGTGTAATTACCTTAAAAAGCTCCAGCTGTTTTTATTCTCAGAAGGTTTACTCCCTGATATACAGCTGCCTACCCCTTCGAAGTGCAGGTCCTAAATGAGCTTTTTTCTCTGTTCCCTCACCACAATCCAGATTCTTTGGGGAGTTACCAGTACAGTAACCATACCAGGAAGTACTTAATTTATTAAGCTACTGCTTTTCTTAATCTCAGTGGAGATATTTACTGATAAACAGCTACCTACGCAGCATGTTCATGTCCTTCTAAATGAGCTTTTATCTCTCTCCCCTCACCACAATCCAGATTCTTCTGAGTTCCCAGTACATTATCCTTTCCCCTGTGTAATTACCTTAAAAGCTCCAGCTGTTTTTATTCGCAGAAGGTTTACTCCCTGATATACAGCTGCCTACCCCATTCGTAAGTGCAGGTCCTAAATGAGCTTTTTTCTCTGTTCCCTCACCACAATCCAGATTCTTTTGGGAGTTACCAGTACCGAAATACCAGGAAGTACTTAATTTATTAGCTACTGCTTTTCTTAATTTCAGTGGAGATATTTACTGATAAACAGCTACCTACGCAGCATGTTCATGTCGTTCCTAAATGAGCTTTATCTCTCTCCCCTCACCACAAATCAGATTCTTCTGAGGAGTTCCAGTACATTATCCTTTCCCCTGTGTAATTACCTTAACAAGCTCCAGCTGTTTTTATTCTCAGAAGGTTTACTCCCTGATATACAGCTGCCTGCCCCCTTCGAAGTGCAGGTCTAAATGAGCTTTTTTCTCTGTTCTCTCACCACAATCAGATTCTTTGGGAGTTACCAGTACAGTAACCATACCAGGAAGTACTTAACTTATTAAGCTACTGCAGTCTTAATCTCAGTGGAGATATTTACTGATAAACAGCTACCTACGCAGCATGTTCCTGTCGTTTCATAAATGAGCTTTTATCTCTCTCCCTCACCACAAATCAGATTCTTCAGAATTGTTCCCAGTACATTATCCTTTCCCCTGTGTAATTACCTTAACAAGCTCCAGCTGTTTTTATTCAGAAGGGATACTCCCTGATTACAGCTGCCTACGCAGCATGTTCATGTCGTTCCTAAATGAGCTTTTATCTGTCTCCCTCACCACAAATCAATTCTTCTGAGGAGTTCCCAGTACATTATCCTTTCCCTGTGTAATTACCTTAACAAGCTCCAGCTGTTTTTATTCTCAGAAGGTTTACTCCCTGATATACAGCTGCCTACCCCCTTCATAAGTGCAGGTCCTAAATGAGCTTTTTCTCTGTTCCCTCACCACAATCCAGATTCTTTGGGGAGTTACCAGTACAGTAACCATACCAGGAAGTACTTAATTTATTAAGCTACTGCTTTTCTTAATCTCAGTGGAGATATTTACTGATAAACAGCTACCTACGCAGCATTTCATGTCGTTCCTAAATGAGCTTTTATCTCTCTCCCCTCACCACAAATCAGATTCTTCTGAGGAGTTCCCAGTACATTATCCTTTCCACTGTGTAATTACCTTAACAAGCTCCAGCTGTTTTTATTCTCAGAAGGTTTACTCCCTGATATACAGCTGCTACCCCCTTCGTAAGTGCAGGTCCTAAATGAGCTTTATTCTCTGTTCCCTCACCACAATCCAGATTCTTTTGGGAGTTACCAGTACAGTACCATACCAAGTAGTACTTAATTTATTAAGCTACTGCTTTTCTTAATCTCAGTAGAGATATTTACTGATAAACAGCTACCTACGCAGCATGTTCATGTCGTTCCTAAATGAGCTTTTATCTCTCTCCCCTCACCACAAATCAGATTCTTCTGAGGAGTTCCCAGTACATTATCCTTTCCCCTGTGTAATTACCTTAACAAGCTCCAGCTGTTTTTATTCTCAGAAGTTTTACTCCCTGATATACAGCTGCCTACCCCTTTCGTAAGTGCAGGTCCTAAATGAGCTTTTTTCTCTGTTCCCTCACCACAATCCAGATTCTTTGGGAGTTACCAGTACAGTAACATACCAGGAAGTACTTAATTTATTAAGCTACTGCTTTTCTTAATCTCAGTGGAGATATTTACTGATAAACAGCTACCTACGCAGCATGTTCATGTCGTTCCTAAATGAGCTTTTATCTCTCTCCCCTCACCACAATCAGATTTTCTGAGGAGTTCCCAGTACATTATCCTTTCCCCTGTGTAATTACCTTAACAAGCTCCAGCTGTTTTTATTCTCAGAAGGTTTACTCCCTGATATACAGCTGCCTACACCCTTCGTAAGTGCAGGTCCTAAATGAGCTTTTTTCTCTGTTCCCTCACCACAATCCAGATTCTTTTGGGGAGTTACCAGTACAGTAACCATACCAGGAAGTACTTAATTTATTAAGCTACTGCTTTTCTTAATCTCAGTGGAGATATTTACTGATAAACAGCTACCTACGCAGCATGTTCATGTCGTTCCTAAATGAGCTTTTATCTCTCTCCCCTCACCACAAATCAGATTCTTCTGAGGAGTTCCCAGTACATATCCTTTCCCCTGTGTAATTACCTTAACAAGCTCCAGCTGTTTTTATTCTCAGAAGGTTTACTCCCTGATATACAGCTGCCTACCCCCTTCGTAAGTGCAGGTCCTAAATGAGCTTTTTTCTCTGTTCCCTCACCACAATCCAGATCTTTTGGGGAGTTACCAGTACAGTAACCATACCAGGAAGTACTTAATTTATTAAGCTACTGCTTTTCTTAATCTCAGTGGAGATATTTACTGATAAACAGCTACCTACGCAGCATGTTCATGTCGTTCCTAAATGAGCTTTTATCTCTCTCCCCTCACCACAAATCAGATTCT
The DNA here is from genome assembly GCF_023159225.1 of Perognathus longimembris pacificus. Classification (NCBI taxonomy): domain Eukaryota; kingdom Metazoa; phylum Chordata; class Mammalia; order Rodentia; family Heteromyidae; genus Perognathus; species Perognathus longimembris. The sequence goes on along the minus strand of NW_025957335.1, from coordinate 9,036 downwards.
TCTGAGGAGTTCCCAGTACATTATCCTTTCCCCTGTGTAATTACCTTAACAAGCTCCAGCTGTTTTTATTCTCAGAAGGTTTACTCCCTGATATACAGCTGCCTACCCCTTCGTAAGTGCAGGTCCTAAATGAGCTTTTTTCTCTGTTCCCTCACCACAATCCAGATTCTTTTGGGGAGTTCCAGTACAGTAACCATACCAGGAAGTACTTAATTTATTAAGCTACTGCTTTTCTTAATCTCAGTGGAGATATTTACTGATAAACAGCTACCTACGCAGCAGTTCATGTCGTTCCTAAATGAGCTTTTATCTCTCTCCCCTCACCACAAATCAGATTCTTCTGAGGGGTTCCCAGTACATTATCCTTTCCCCTGTGTAATTACCTTTATAAGCTCCAGCTGTTTTTATTCGCAGAAGGTTTACTCCCTGATATACAGCTGCCTACCCCCTTCGTAAGTGCAGGTCCTAAATGAGCTTTTTTCTCTGTTCCCTCACCACAATCCAGATTCTTTTGGGGAGTTACCAGTACAGTACCTTACCAGGAAGTACTATTTAAGCTACTACTTTTCTTAATCTCAGTGGAGATATTTACTGATAAACAGCTACCTACGCAGCATGTTCATGTCGTCCTAAATGAGCTTTTATCTCTCTCCCTCACCACAAATCAGATTCTTCTGAGGAGTTCCCAGTACATTATCCTTTCCCCTGTGTAATTACCTTAATAAGCTCCAGCTGTTTTTATTCTCAGAAGGTTTACTCCCTGATATACAGCTGCCTACCCCCTTCGTAAGTGCAGGTCAAATGAGCTTTTATCTCTCTCCCCTCACCACAAATCAGATTCTTCTGAGGAGTTCCCAGTACATTATCCTTTCCCCTGTGTAATTACCTTAACAAGCTCCAGCTGTTTTTATTCAGTCAGAAGGTTTACCCTGATATACAGCTGCCTACCCCCTTCGTAAGTGCAGGTCAAATGAGCTTTTTTCTCTGTTCCCTCACCACAATCCAGATTCTTTTGGGGAGTTACCAGTACAGTAACCATACCAGGAAGTACTTAATTTATTAAGCTACTGCTGTTCTTAATTCAGTGGAGATATTTACTGATAAACAGCTACCTACGCAGCATGTTCATGTCGTTCCTAAATGAGCTTTTATCTCTCTCCCCTCACCACAAATCAGATTCTTCTGAGGAGTTCCCAGTACATTATCCTTTCCCCTGTGTAATTACCTTAACAAAGCTACAGCTGTTTTTATTCTCAGAAGGTTTACTCCCTGATATACAGCTGCCTACGCCCTTCGAAGTGCAGGTCCTAAATGAGCTTTTTTCTCTGTTCCCTCACCACAATCAGATTCTTTTGGGGAGTTACCAGTACAGTAACCATACCAGGAAGTACTTAATTTATTAAGCTACTGCTTTTCTTAATCTCAGTGGAGATATTTACTGATAACAGCTACCTACGCAGCATGTTCATGTCGTTCCTAAATGAGCTTTTATCTCTCTCCCCTCACCACAAATCGATTCTTCTGAGGAGTTCCCAGTACATTATCCTTTCCCTGTGTAATTACCTTAACAAACTCCAGCTGTTTTTATTCTCAGAAGGTTTACTCCCTGATATACAGCTGCCTACCCCTTTCGTAAGTGCAGGTCCTAAATGAGCTTTTTTCTCTGTTCCCTCACCACAATCAGATTCTTTGGGGAGTTACCAGTACAGTAACCATACCAGGAAGTACTTAATTTATTAAGCTACTGCTTTCTTAATCTCAGTGGAGATATTTACTGATAAACAGCTACCTACGCAGCATGTTCATGTCGTTCCTAAATGAGCTTTTTTCTCTCCCTCACCACAAATCAGATTTTCTGAGGAGTTCCCAGTACATTATCCTTTCCCCTGTGTAATTACCTTAACAATCTAGCTATTTTTATTCTCAGAAGGTTTACTCCCTGATATACAGCTGCCTACCCCCTTCGTGTCAGGTCCTAAATGAGCTTTTTTCTCTGTTCCCTCACCACAATCCAGATTCTTTTGGGGAGTTCCCAGTATAGTAACCATACCAGGAAGTACTTAATTTATTAAGCTACTGCTTTTCTTAATCTCAGTGGAGATATTTACTGATAAACAGCTACCTACGCAGCATGTTCATGTCGTTCCTAAATGAGCTTTTATCTCTCTCCCCTCACCACAAATCAGATTCTTCTGAGGAGTTCCCAGTACATTATCCTTTCCCCTGTGTAATTACCTTAACAAGCTCCAGCTGTTTTTATTCTCAGAAGGTTTACTCCCTGATATACAGCTGCCTACCCCCTTCGTAAGTGCAGGTCCTAAATGAGATTTTTTGTCTCCCCTCACCACAATCCAGATTCTTTTGGGGAGTTACCAGTACAGTAACCATACCAGGAAGTACTTAATTTATTAAGCTACTGCTTTTCTTAATCTCAGTGGAGATATTTACTGATAAACAGCTACCTACGCAGCATGTTCATGTCGTTCCTAAATGAGCTTTTATCTCTCTCCCCTCACCACAAATCAGATTCTTCTGAGGAGTTCCCAGTACATTATCCTTTCCCCTGTGTAATTACCTTAACAAGCTCCAGCTGTTTTTATTGCAGAAGGTTTACTCCCTGATATACAGCTGCCTACCCCCTTCGTAAGTGCAGGTCCTAAATGAGCTTTTTTCTCTGTTCCCTCACCACAATCCAGATTCTTTTGGGGAGTTACCAGTACAAGTAACCATACCAGGAAGTACTTAATTTATTAAGCTACTGTTTCTTAATCTCAGTGGAGATATTTACTGATAAACAGCTACCTACGCAGCATGTTCATGTCGTTCCTAAATGAGCTTTTATCTCTCTCCCCTCACCACAAATCAGATTCTTCTGAGGAGTTCCCAGTACATTATCCTTTCCCCTGTGAATTACCTTAACAATTCCAGCTGTTTTTTATTCTCAGAAGGTTTACTCCCTGATATACAGCTGCCTACCCCCTTTCGTACGTCAGGTCCTAAATGAGCTTTTTTCTCTGTTCCCTCACCACAATCCAGATTCTTTTGGGGAGTTACCAGTATAGTAACCATACCAGGAAGTACTTAATTTATTAAGCTACTGCTTTTCTTAATCTCAGTGGAGATATTTACTGATAAACCACTACCTATGCAGCATGTTCATGTCGTTCCTAAATGAGCTTTTATCTCTCTCCCCTCACCACAAATCAGATTCTTCTGAGGAGTTCCCAGTACATTATCCTTTCCCTGTGTAATTACCTTAACAAAGCTCCAGCTGTTTTTATTCTCAGAAGGTTTACTCCCTGATATACAGCTGCCTACCCCCTTCGTAAGTGCAGGTCCTAAATGAGCTTTTTCTCTGTTCCCTCACCACAATCAGATTCTTTTGGGGAGTTACCAGTACAGTACCATACCAGGAAGTACTAATTTAAGCTACTGCTTTTCTAATCTCAGTGGAGATATTTACTGATAAACAGCTTCCTACGCAGCATGTTCATGTCGTCCTAAATGAGCTTTTATTCTCTCCCCTCACCACAAATCAGATTCTTCTGAGGAGTTCCCAGTACATTATCCTTTCCCCTGTGTAATTACCTTAACAAGCTACAGCTGTTTTTATTCTCAGAAGGTTTATCCCTGATATACAGCTGCCTACCCCCTTCGTAAGTGCAGGTCCTAAATGAGCTTTTTTCTCTGTTCCCTCACCACAATCCAGATTCTTTTGGGGAGTTACCAGTACAGTAACCATACCAGGAAGTACTTAATTTATTAAGCTACTGCTGTTCTTAATCTCAGTGGAGATATTTACTGATAAACAGCTACCTACGCAGCATGTTCATGTCGTTCCTAAATGAGCTTTTATCTCTCTCCCCTCACCACAAATCGATTCTTCTGAGGAGTTCCCAGTACATTATCCTTTCCCCTCTGTAATTACCTTAACAAGCTCCAGCTGTTTTTATTCTCAGAAGGTTTACTCCCTGATATACAGCTGCCTACCCCCTTCGTAAGTGCAGGTCCTAAATGAGCTATTTTCTCTGTTCCCTCACCACAATCCAGATTCTTTTGGGGAGTTACCAGTACAGTCATCCATACCAGGAAGTACATAATTTAAGCTACTGCTTTTCTTAATCTCAGTGGAGATATTTACTGATAAACAGCTTCCTACGCAGCATGTTCATGTCGATCCTAAATGAGCTTTTATCTCTCTCCCCTCACCACAAATCAGATTCTTCTGAGGAGTTCCCAGTACATTATCCTTTCCCCTGAGTAATTACCTTAACAATCTCCAGCTGTTTTGATTCTCAGAAGGTTTACTCCCTGATATACAGCTGCCTACCCCCTTCGTATGTCAGGTCCTCAATGAGCTTTTTTCTCTGTTCCCTCACCACAATCCAGATTCTTTTGGGGAGTTACCAGTACAGTAACCATACCAGGAAGTACTTAATTTATTAAGCTACTGCTTTGCTTAATCTCAGTGGAGATATTTACTGATAAACCGCTACCTACGCAGCATGTTCATGTCGTTCCTAAATGAGCTTTTATCTCTCTCCCCTCACCACAAATCAGATTCTTTTGGGGAGTTACCAGTACAGTAACCATACCAGGAAGTACTTAATTTATTAAGCTACTGCTTTGCTTAATCTCAGTGCAGATATTTACTGATAAACAGCTACCTACGCAGCATGTTCATGTCGTTCCTAAATGAGCTTTTATCTCTCTCCCCTCACCACAAAACAGATTCTTCTGAGGAGTTCCAGTACATTATCCTTTCCCCTGTGTAATTACCTTAACAAGCTCCAGCTGTTTTTATTCTCAGAAGGTTTACTCCCTGATATACAGCTGCCTACCCCCTGCGTAAGTGCAGGTCATTAAATGAGCTTTTCTCTGTTCCCTCACCACAATCCAGATTCTTTTGGGGAGTTACCAGTACAGTACCATACCAGGAAGTACTTAATTTATTAGCTACTGCTTTTCTTAATCTCAGTGGAGATATTTACTGATAAACAGCTACCTACGCAGTTTGTTCATGTCGTCCTAAATGAGCTTTTATCTCTCTCCCCTCACCACAAATCAGATTCTTCTGAGGAGTTCACCAGTTACATTATCCTTTCCTCTGTGTAATTACCTTAACAAGCTCCAGCTGTTTTTATTCTCAGAAGGTTTACTCCCTGATATACAGCTGCCTACCCCCTTCGTAAGTGCAGGTCCTAAATGAGCTTTTCTCTCTGTTCCCTCACCACAACCAGATTCTTTTGGGAGTACCAGTACAGTATCCATACAGGAAGTACTTAATTTATTAAGCTACTGCTGTTCTTAATCTCAGTGGAGATATTTACTGATAAACAGCTACCTACGCAGCATGTTCATGTCGTTCCTAAATGAGCTTTTATCTCTCTCCCCTCACCACAAATCAGATTCTTCTGAGGAGTTCCCAGTACATTATCCTTTCCCCTGTGTAATTACCTTAACAAGCTACAGCTGTTTTTATTCTCAGAAGGTTTACTCCCTGATATACAGCTGGTACGCCCTTCGTAAGTGCAGTCCTAAATGAGCTTTTTCTCTGTTCCCTCACCACAATCCAGATTCTTTTGGGGAGTTACCAGTACAGTACCATACCAGGAAGTACTTAATTTAAGCTACTGCTTTTCTTAATCTCAGTGGAGATATTTACTGATAAACAGCTTCCTACGCAGCATGTTCATGTCGATCCTAAATGAGCTTTTATCTCTCTCCCCTCACCACAAATCAGATTCTTCTGAGGAGTTCCCAGTACATTATCCTTTCCCCTGTGTAATTACCTTAACAAGCTCCAGCTGTTTTTATTCAGAAGGTTTATCCCTGATATACAGCTGCCTACCCCTTCGTAAGTGCAGGTCCTAAATGAGCTTTTTTCTCTGTTCCCTCACCACAATCCAGATTCTTTTGGGAGTTACAGTACAGTAACCATACCAGGAAGTACTTAATTTATTAAGCTACTGCTGTTCTTAATCTCAGTGGGGATATTTACTGATAAACAGCTACCTACGCAGCATGTTCATGTCGTTCCTAAATGAGCTTTTATCTCTCTCCCCTCACCACAAATCAGATTCTTCTGAGGAGTTCCCAGTACATTATCCTTTCCCCTGTGTAATTACTTAACAAGCTACAGCTGTTTTTATTCTCAGAAGGTTTACTCCCTGATATACAGCTGGTACGCCCTTCGTAAGTGCAGGTCCTAAATGAGCTTTTTTCTCTGTTCCCTCACCACAATCCAGATTCTTTTGGGGAGTTACCAGTACAGTACCATACCAGGAAGTACTTAATTTAAGCTACTGCTTTTCTTAATCTCAGTGGAGATATTTACTGATAAACAGCTTACGCAGCATGTTCATGTCGTTCCTAAATGAGCTTTTATCTCTCTCCCCTCACCACAAATCGATTCTTCTGAGGAGTTCCCAGTACATTATCCTTTCCCTGTGTAATTACCTTAACAAACTCAGCTGTTTTTATTCTCAGAAGCTTTACTCCCTGATATACAGCTGCCTACGCCCCTTCGTAAGTGCAGGTCCTAAATGAGCTTTTTTCTCTGTTCCCTCACCACAATCCAGATTCTTTTGGGGAGTTACCAGTACAGTAACCATACCAGGAAGTACTTAATTTATTAAGCTACTGCTTTCTTAATCTCAGTGGAGATATTTACTGATAAACAGCTACCTACGCAGCATGTTCATGTCGTTCCCAAATGAGCTTTTATTCTCTCCCCTCACCACAAATCAGATTCTTCTGAGGAGTTCCCAGTTACATTATCCTTTCCCCTGTGTAATTACCTTAACAATCTCCAGCTGTTTTTATTCTCAGAAGCTTTACTCCCTGATATACAGCTGCCTACCCCCTTCGTAAGTCAGGTCCTAAATGAGCTTTTTTCTCTGTTCCCTCACCACAATCCAGATTCTTTTGGGGAGTTACCAGTATAGTAACCATACCAGGAAGTACTTAATTTATTAAGCTACTGCTTTTCTTAATCTCAGTGGAGATATTACTGATAAACAGCTACCTATGCAGCATGTTCATGTCGTTCCTAAATGAGCTTTTATCTCTCTCCCCTCACCACAAATCAGATTCTTCTGAGGAGTTCCCAGTACATTATCCTTTCCCCTCTGTAATTACCTTAACAAGCTCCAGCTGTTTTTATTCTCAGAAGGTTTACTCCCTGATATACAGCTGCCTACCCCCTTCGTACGTCAGGTCCTAAATGAGCTTTTTCTCTGTTCCCTCACCACAATCCAGATTCTTTTGGGGAGTTACCAGTACAGTACCATACCAGAAGTACTTAATTTATTAAGCTACTGCTTTTCTTAATCTCAGTGGAGATATTTACTGATTAACAGCTACCTACGCAGCATGTTCATGTCGTTCCTAAATGAGCTTTTATCTCTCTCCCCTCACCACAAATCAGATTCTTCTGAGGAGTTCCCAGTACATTATCCTTTCCCCTGTGTAATTACCTTAACAAGCTCCAGCTGTTTTTATTCTCAGAAGGTTTACTCCCTGATATACAGCTGCCTACCCCCTTCGTAAGTGCAGGTCCTAAATGAGCTTTTTTCTCTGTTCCCTCACCACAATCCAGATTCTTTTGGGGAGTTACCAGTACAGTACCATACCAGTAAGTTACTTAATTTAAGCTACTGCTTTTCTTAATCTCAGTGGAGATATTTACTGATAAACAGCTGCCTACGCAGCATGTTCATGTCGTCCTAAATGAGCTTTTATCTCTCTCCCCTCACCACAAATCAGATTCTTCTGAGGAGTTCCCAGTACATTATCCTTTCCCCTGTGTAATTACCTTAACAAGCTCCAGCTGTTTTTATTCTCAGAAGGTTTACTCCCTGATATACAGCTGCCTACCCCCTTCGTAAGTGCAGGTCCTAAATGAGCTTTTTTCTCTGTTCCCTCACCACAATCCAGATTCTTTTGGGAGTTACCAGTACAGTAACCATACCAGGAAGTACTTAATTTATTAAGCTACTGCTTTCTTAATCTCAGTGGAGATATTTACTGATAAACAGCTACCTACGCAGCATGTTCATGTCGTTCCTAAATGAGCTTTTATCTCTCTCCCCTCACCACAAATCAGATTCTTCTGAGGAGTTCCCAGTACATTATCCTTTCCCCTCTGTAATTACCTTAACAAGCTAGCTGTTTTTATTCTCAGAAGGTTTACTCCCTGATATACAGCTGTACCCCTTCGTAAGTGCAGGTCCTAAATGAGCTTTTTCTCTGTTCCCTCACCACAATCCAGATTCTTTTGGGGAGTTACCAGTACAGTACCATACCAGGAAGTACTTAATTTAAGCTACTGCTTTTCTTAATCTCAGTGGAGATATTTACTGATAAACAGCTTCCTACGCAGCATGTTCATGTCGTCCTAAATGAGCTTTATCTCTCTCCCCTCACCACAAATCAGATTCTTCTGAGGAGTTCCCAGTACATTATCCTTTCCCTGTGTAATTACCTTAACAAACTCCAGCTGTTTTTATTCTCAGAAGCTTTACTCCCTGATATACAGCTGCCTACCCCCTCGTAAGTGCAGGTCGTAAATGAGCTTTTTTCTCTGTTCCCTCACCACAATCCAGATTCTTTTGGGGAGTTACCAGTACAGTAACCATACCAGGAAGTTCTTAATTTATTAAGCTACTGCTTTCTTAATCTCAGTGGAGATATTTACTGATTAAACAGCTACCTACGCAGCATGTTCATGTCGTTCCTAAATGAGCTTTTATGTCTCTCCCCTCACCACAAATCAGATTCTTTTGGGGAGTTACCAGTACAGTAACCATACCAGGAAGTACTTAATTTATTAAGCTACTGCTTTGCTTAATCTCAGTGCAGATATTTACTGATAAACAGCTACCTACGCAGCATGTTCATGTCGTTCCTAATGAGCTTTTATCTCTCTCCCCTCACCACAATCCAGATTCTTCTGAGGAGTTCCAGTACATTATCCTTTCCCCTTGTAATTACCTTAACAAACTCCAGCTGTTTTTATTCTCAGAAGGTTTACTC
>NW_025957334.1:0-27700 GCF_023159225.1 Perognathus longimembris pacificus | reverse complement strand
GCTGGAGCTTGTTAAGGTAATTACACAGGGGAAAGGATAATGTACTGGGAACTCCTCAGAAGAATCTGATTTGTGTTGAGGGCAGAGAGATAAAAGCTCATTTAGGAACGACATGAACATGCTGCGTAGGTAGCTGTTTATCAGTAAATATCTCCACTGAGATTAAGAAAAGCAGTAGCTTAATAAATTAAGTACTTCCTGGTATGGTTACTGTACTGGTAACACCCCAAAAGAATCTGGATTGTGGTGAGGGAACAGAGAAAAAAGCTCATTTAGGACCTGCATTTACGAAGGGGGTAGGCAGCTGTATATCAGGGAGTAAACCTTCTGAGAATAAAAACAGCTGGGGCTTGTTAAGGTAATTACACAGGGGAAAGGATAATGTACTGGGAACTCCTCAGAAGAATCTGATTTGTGGTGAGGTCAGAGAGATAAAAGCTCATTTAGGAACGATATGAACATGCTGCATAGGTAGATGTTTATCAGTAAATATCTCCACTGAGATTAAGAAAAGCAGTAGCTTAATAAATTAAGTACTTCCTGGTATGGTTACTGTACTGGTAACTCCCCAAAAGAATCTGGATTGTGGTGAGGGAACAGAGAAAAAAGCTCATTTAGGACCTGCACTTACGAAGGGGGTAGGCAGCTGTATATCAGGGAGTAAACCTTCTGAGAATAAAAACAGCTGGAGCTTGTTAAGGTAATTACACAGGGGAACGGATACTGTACTGGGAACTCCTCGGAAGAATCTGATTTGTGGTGAGGGCAGAGAGATAAAAGCTCATTTAGGAAGGACATGAACATGCTGCGTAGGTAGCTGTTAATCAGTAAATATCTCCACTGAGATTAAGAAAAGCAGTAGCTTAATAAATTAAGTACTTCCTGGTATGGCTACTGTACTGGTAACTCCCCAAAAGAATCTGGATTGTGGTGAGGGAACAGAGAAAAAAGCTCATTTAGGAACTGCACTTACGAAGGGGGTAGGCAGCTGTATATCAGGGAGTAAACCTTCTGAGAATAAAAACAGCTGGAGCTTGTTAAGGTAATTACACAGGGGAAAGGATAATGTACTGGGAACTCCTCAGAAGAATCTGATTTGTGGTGAGGGCAGAGAGATAAAAGCTCATTTAGGAACGATATGAACATGCTGCGTAGGTAGCTGTTTATCAGTAAATATCTCCACTGAGATTAACAAAAGCAATAGCTTAATAAATTAAGTACTTCCTGGTATGGTTACTGTACTGGTAACTCCCCAAAAGAATCTGGATAGTGGGGAGTGAACAGAGAAAAAAGCTCATTTAGGACCTGCACTTACGAAGGGGGTAGGCAGCTGTATATCAGGGAGTAAACCTTCTGAGAATAAAAACAGCTGGAGCTTGTTAAGGTAATTACACAGGGGAAAGGATAATGTACTGGGAACTCCTCAGAAGAATCTGATTTGTGGTGAGGGCAGAGAGATAAAAGCTCATTTATGAACGACACGAACATGCTGCGTAGGTAGCTGTTTATCAGTAAATATCTCCACTGAGATTAAGAAAAGCAGTAGCTTAATAAATTAAGTACTTCCTGGTATGGTTACTGTACTGGTAACTCCCCAAAAGAATCTGGATTGTGGTGAGGGAACAGAGAAAAAAGCTCATATAGGACCTGCACTTACGAAGGGGGTAGGCAGCTGTATATCAGGGAGTAAACCTTCTGAGAATAAAAACAGCTGGAGCTTGTTAAGGTAATTACACGGGGGAACGGATAATGTACTGGGAACTCCTCAGAAGAATCTGATTTGTGGTGAGGGCAGAGAGATAAAAGCTCATTTAGGAACGACATGAACATGCTGCGTAGGTAGCTGTTTATCAGTAAATATCTCCACTGAGATTAGAAAAGCAGTAGCTTAACAAATTAAGTACTTCCTGGTATGGTTACTGTACTGGTAACTCCCCAAAAGAATCTGGATTGTGGTGAGGGAACAGAGAAAAAAGCTCATTTAGGACCTGCACTTACGAAGGGGGTAGGCAGCTGTATATCAGGGAGTAAACCTTCTGAGAATAAAAACAGCTGGAGCTTGTTAAGGTAATTACACAGGGGAAAGTATAATGTACTGGGAACTCCTCAGAAGAATCTGATTTGTGGTGAGGGCAGAGAGATAACAGCTCATTTAGGAACGACATGAACATGCTGCGTAGGTAGCTGTTTATCAGTAAATATCTCCACTGAGATTAAGAAAAGCAGTAGCTTAATAAATTAAGTACTTCCTGGTATGGTTACTGTACTGGTAACTCCCCAAAAGAATCTGGATTGTGGAGAGGGAACAGAGAAAAAAGCTCATTTAGGACCTGCACTTACGAAGGGGGTAGGCAGCTGTATATCAGGGAGTAAACCTTCTGAGAATAAAAACAGCTGGAGCTTGTTAAGGTAATTACACAGAGGAACGGATAATGTACTGGGAACTCCTCGGAAGAATCTGATTTGTGGTGAGGGCAGAGAGATAAAAGCTCATTTAGGAAGGACATGAACATGCTGCGTAGGTAGCTGTTAATCAGTAAATATCTCCACTGAGATTAAGAAAAGCAGTAGCTTAATAAATTAAGTACTTCCTGGTATGGCTACTGTACTGGTAACTCCCCAAAAGAATCTGGATTGTTTGAGGGAACAGAGAAAAATGCTCATTTAGGAACTGCACTTATGAAGGGGGTAGGCAGCTGTATATCAGGGAGTAAACCTTCTGAGAATAAAAACAGCTGGAGCTTGTTAAGGTAATTACACAGGGGAAAGGATAATGTACTGGGAACTCCTCAGAAGAATCTGATTTGTGGTGAGGGCAGAGAGATAAAAGCTCATTTAGGAACGATATGAACATGCTGCGTAGGTAGGTGTTTATCAGTAAATATCTCCACTGAGATTAAGAAAAGCAATAGCTTAATAAATTAAGTACTTCCTGGTATGGTTACTGTACTGGTAACTCCCCAAAAGAATCTGGATAGTGAGGAGTGAACAGAGAAAAAAGCTCATTTAGGACCTGCACTTACGAAGGGGGTAGGCAGCTGTATATCAGGGAGTAAACCTTCTGAGAATAAAAACAGCTGGAGCTTGTTAAGGTAATTACACAGGGGAAAGTATAATGTGCTGGGAACTCCTCAGAAGAATCTGATTTGTGGTGAGGGCAGAGAGATAAAAGCTCATTTAGGAACGACATGAACATGCTGCGTAGGTAGCTGTTTATCAGTAAATATCTCCACTGAGATTAAGAAAAGCAGTAGCTTAATAAATTAAGTACTTCCTGGTATGGTACTGTACTGGTAACTCCCCAAAAGAATCTGGATTGTGGTGAGGGAACAGAGAAAAAAGCTCATTTAGGACCTGCACTTACGAAGGGGGTAGGCAGCTGTATATCAGGGAGTAAACCTTCTGAGAATAAAAACAGCTGGAGCTTGTTAAGGTAATTACACAGGGGAAAGGATAATGTACTGGGAACTCCTCAGAAGAATCTGATTTGTGGTGAGGGCAGAGAGATAAAAGCTCATTTAGGAACGACATGAACATGCTGCGTAGGTAGCTGTTTATCAGTAAATATCTCCACTGAGATTAAGAAAAGCAGTAGCTTAATAAATTAAGTACTTCCTGGTATGGTTACTGTACTGGTAACTCCCCAAAAGAATCTGGATTGTGGGGAGGGAACAGAGAAAAAAGCTCATTTAGGACCTGCACTTACGAAGGGGGTAGGCAGCTGTATATCAGGGAGTAAACCTTCTGAGAATAAAAACAGCTGGAGCTTGTTAAGGTAATTACACAGGGGAAAGGATAATGTACTGGGAACTCCTCAGAAGAATCTGATTTGTGGTGAGGGCAGAGAGATAAAAGCTCATTTAGGAACGACATGAACATGCTGCGTAGGTAGCTGTTTATCAGTAAATATCTCCACTGAGATTAAGAAAAGCAGTAGCTTAATAAATTAAGTACTTCCTGGTATGGTTACTGTACTGGTAACTCCCCAAAAGAATCTGGATTGTGGTGAGGGAACAGAGAAAAAAGCTCATTTAGGACCTGCACTTACGAAGGGGGTAGGCAGCTGTATATCAGGGAGTAAACCTTCTGAGAATAAAAACAGCTGGAGCTTGTTAAGGTAATTACACAGGGGAACGGATAATGTACTGGGAACTCCTCAGAAGAATCTGATTGTGGTGAGGGCAGAGAGATAAAAGCTCATTTAGGAACGACATGAACATGCTGCGTAGGTAGCTGTTTATCAGTAAATATCTCCACTGAGATTAAGAAAAGCAGTAGCTTAATAAATTAAGTACTTCCTGGTATGGTTACTGTACTGGTAACTCCCCAAAAGAATCTGGATTGTGGTGAGGGAACAGAGAAAAAAGCTCATTTAGGACCTGCACTTACGAAGGGGGTAGGCAGCTGTATATCAGGGAGTAAACCTTCTGAGAATAAAAACAGCTGGAGCTTGTTAAGGTAATTACACAGGGGAAAGGATAATGTACTGGGAACTCCTCAGAAGAATCTGATTTGTGGTGAGGGCAGAGAGATAAAAGCTCATTTAGGAACGACATGAACATGCTGCGTAGGTAGCTGTTTATCAGTAAATATCTCCACTGAGATTAAGAAAAGCAGTAGCTTAATAAATTAAGTACTTCCTGGTATGGTTACTGTACTGGTAACTCCCCAAAAGAATCTGGATTGTGGTGAGGGAACAGAGAAAAAAGCTCATTTAGGACCTGCACTTACGAAGGGGGTAGGCAGCTGTATATCAGGGAGTAAACCTTCTGAGAATAAAAACAGCTGGAGCTTGTTAAGGTAATTACACAGGGGAAAGGATAATGTACTGGGAACTCCTCAGAAGAATCTGATTTGTGGTGAGGGCAGAGAGATAAAAGCTCATTTAGGAACGACATGAACATGCTGCGTAGGTAGCTGTTTATCAGTAAATATCTCCACTGAGATTAAGAAAAGCAGTAGCTTAATAAATTAAGTACTTCCTGGTATGGTTACTGTACTGGTAACTCCCCAAAAGAATCTGGATTGTGGTGAGGGAACAGAGAAAAAAGCTCATTTAGGACCTGCACTTACGAAGGGGGTAGGCAGCTGTATATCAGGGAGTAAACCTTCTGAGAATAAAAACAGCTGGAGCTTGTTAAGGTAATTACACAGGGGAAAGGATAATGTACTGGGAACTCCTCAGAAGAATCTGATTTGTGGTGAGGGCAGAGAGATAAAAGCTCATTTAGGAACGACATGAACATGCTGCGTAGGTAGCTGTTTATCAGTAAATATCTCCACTGAGATTAAGAAAAGCAGTAGCTTAATAAATTAAGTACTTCCTGGTATGGTTACTGTACTGGTAACTCCCCAAAAGAATCTGGATTGTGGTGAGGGAACAGAGAAAAAAGCTCATTTAGGACCTGCACTTACGAAGGGGGTAGGCAGCTGTATATCAGGGAGTAAACCTTCTGAGAATAAAAACAGCTGGAGCTTGTTAAGGTAATTACACAGGGGAAAGGATAATGTACTGGGAACTCCTCAGAAGAATCTGATTTGTGGTGAGGGCAGAGAGATAAAAGCTCATTTAGGAACGACATGAACATGCTGCGTAGGTAGCTGTTTATCAGTAAATATCTCCACTGAGATTAAGAAAAGCAGTAGCTTTATAAATTAAGTACTTCCTGGTATGGTTACTGTACTGGTAACTCCCCAAAAGAATCTGGATTGTGGGGAGGGAATAGAGAAAAAAGCTCATTTAGGACCTGCATTTACGAAGGGGGTAGGCAGCTGTATATCAGGGAGTAAACCTTCTGAGAATAAAAACAGCTGGGCTTGTTAAGGTAATTACACAGGGGAAAGGATAATGTACTGGGAACTCCTCAGAAGAATCTGATTTGTGGTGAGGGCAGAGAGATAAAAGCTCATTTAGGAACGATATGAACATGCTGCATAGGTAGCTGTTTATCAGTAAATATCTCCACTGAGATTAAGAAAAGCAGTAGCTTAATAAATTAAGTACTTCCTGGTATGGTTACTGTACTGGTAACTCCCCAAAAGAATCTGGATTGTGGTGAGGGAACAGAGAAAAAAGCTCATTTAGGACCTGCACTTACGAAGGGGGTAGGCAGCTGTATATCAGGGAGTAAACCTTCTGAGAATAAAAACAACTGGAGCTTGTTAAGGTAATTACACAGGGGAACGGATAATGTACTGGGAACTCCTCGGAAGAATCTGATTTGTGGTGAGGGCAGAGAGATAAAAGCTCATTTAGGAAGGACATGAACATGCTGCGTAGGTAGCTGTTAATCAGTAAATATCTCCACTGAGATTAAGAAAAGCAGTAGCTTAATAAATTAAGTACTTCCTGGTATGGCTACTGTACTGGTAACTCCCCAAAAGAATCTGGATTGTGGTGAGGGAACAGAGAAAAAAGCTCATTTAGGACCTGCACTTACGAAGGGGGTAGGCAGCTGTATATCAGGGAGTAAACCTTCTGAGAATAAAAACAGCTGGAGCTTGTTAAGGTAATTACACAGGGGAAAGGATAATGTACTGGGAACTCCTCAGAAGAATCTGATTTGTGGTGAGGGCAGAGAGATAAAAGCTCATTTAGGAACGACATGATCATGCTGCGTAGGTAGCTGTTTATCAGTAAATATCTCCACTGAGATTAAGAAAAGCAGTAGCTGAATAAATTAAGTACTTCCTGGTATGGTTACTGTACTGGTAACTAACGAAAAGAATCTGGATTGTGGTGAGGGAACAGAGAAAAAAGCTCATTTAGGACCTGCACTTACGAAGAGGGTAGGCAGCTGTATATCAGGGAGTAAACCTTCTGAGAATAAAAACAGCTGGAGCTTGTTAAGGTAATTACACAGGGGAAAGGATAATGTACTGGGAACTCCTCAGAAGAATCTGATTTGTGGTGACGGCCGAGAGATAAAAGCTCATTTAGGAACGACATGAACATGCTGCGTAGGTAGCTGTTTATCAGTAAATATCTCCACTGAGATTAAGAAAAGCAGTAGCTTAATAAATTAAGTACTTCCTGGTATGGTTACTGTACTGGTAACTCCCCAAAAGAATCTGGATTGTGGTGAGGGAACAGAGAAAAAAGCTCATTTAGGACCTGCACTTACGAAGGGGGTAGGCAGCTGTGTATCAGGGAGTAAACCTTCTGAGAATAAAAACAACTGGAGCTTGTTAAGGTAATTACACAGGGGAAAGGATAATGTACTGGGAACTCCTCAGAAGAATCTGATTTGTGATGAGGGCACAGAGATAAAAGCTCATTTAGGAACGATATGAACATGCTGCGTAGGTAGCTGTTTATCAGTAAATATCTCCACTGAGATTAAGAAAAGCAGTAGCTTAATAAATTAAGTACTTCCTGGTATGGTTACTGTACTGGAAACTCCCCAAAAGAATCTGGATTGTGGTGAGGGAACAGAGATAAAAGCTCATTTAGGAACTGCACTTACAAAGGGGGTAGGCAGCTGTATATCAGGGAGTAAACCTTCTGAGAATAAAAACAGCTGGAGCTTGTTAAGGTAATTACACTGGGGAAAGGATAATGTACTGGGAACTCCTCAGAAGAATCTGATTTGTGGTGAGGGCAGAGAGATAAAAGCCCATTTAGGAAGGAAATGAACATGCTGCGTAGGTAGCTGTTTATCAGTAAATATCTCCACTGAGATTAAGAAAAGCAGTAGCTTAATAAATTAAGTACTTTCTGGTATGGTTACTGTACTGGTAACTCCTCGAAAGAATCTGGATTGTGGTGAGGGAACAGAGAAAAAATCTCATTTAGGACCTGCACTTACAAAGGGGGTAGGCAGCTGTATATCAGGGAGTAAACCTTCTGAGAATAAAAACAGCTGGAGCTTATTAAGGTAATTACACAGGGGAAAGGATAATGTACTGGGAACTCCTCAGAAGAATCTGATTTGTGGTGAGGGCAGAGAGATAAAAGCTCATTTAGGAACGACATGAACATGCTGCGTAGGTAGCTGTTTATCAGTAAATATCTCCACTGAGATTAAGAAAAGCAGTAGCTTAATAAATTAAGTACTTCCTGGTATGGTTACTGTACTGGTAACTCCCCAAAAGAATCTGGATTGTGGTGAGGGAACAGAGAAAAAAGCTCATTTAGGACCTGCACTTACGAAGGGTGTAGGCAGCTGTATATCAGGGAGTAAACCTTCTGAGAATAAAAACAGCTGGAGCTTGTTAAGGTAATTACACAGGGGAAAGGATAATGTACTGAGAACTCCTCAGAAGAATCTGATTTGTGGTGAGGGCAGAGAGATAAAAGCTCATTTATGAACGACATGAACATGCTGCATAGGTAGCTGTTTATCACTAATATCTCCACTGAGATTAAGAAAAGCAGTAGCTTAATAAATTAAGTACTTCCTGGTATGGTTACTGTACTGGTATCTCCCCAAAAGAATCTGGATTGTGCGGAGGGAACAGAGAAAACAGACATTTAGGACCTGCACTTACAAAGGGGGTAGGCAGCTGTATATCAGGGAGTAAACCTTCTGAGAATAAAAACAGCTGGAGCTTGTTAAGGTAATTACACAGGGGAACGGATAATGTACTGGGAACTCCTCAGAAGAATCTGATTTGTGGTGAGGGCAGAGAGATAAAAGCTCATTTAGGAACGACATGAACATGCTGCGTAGGTAGCTGTTTATAAGTAAATATCTCCACTGAGATTAAGAAAAGCAGTAGCTTAATAAATTAAGTACTTCCTGGTATGGTTACTGTACTGGTAACTCCCCAAAAGAATCTGGATTGTGGTGAGGGAACAGAGAAAAAAGCTCATTTAGGACCTGCACTTACGAAGGGGGTAGGCAGCTGTATATCAGGGAGTAAACCTTCTGAGAATAAAAACAGCTGGAGCTTGTTAAGGTAATTACACAGGGGAAAGGATAATGTACTGGGAACTCCTCAGAAGAATCTGATTTGTGGTGAGGGCAGAGAGATAAAAGCTCATTTAGGAACGACATGAACATGCTGCGTAGGTAGCTGTTTATCAGTAAATATCTCCACTGAGATTAAGAAAAGCAGTAGCTTAATAAATTAAGTACTTCCTGGTATGGTTACTGTACTGGTAACTCCCCAAAAGAATCTGGATTGTGGTGAGGGAACAGAGAAAAAAGCTCATTTAGGACCTGCACTTACGAAGGGGGTAGGCAGCTGTATATCAGGGAGTAAACCTTCTGAGAATAAAAACAGCTGGAGCTTGTTAAGGTAATTACACAGGGGAAAGGATAATGTACTGGGAACTCCTCAGAAGAATCTGATTTGTGGTGAGGGCAGAGAGATAAAAGCTCATTTAGGAACGATATGAACATGCTGCGTAGGTAGCTGTTTATCAGTAAATATCTCCACTGAGATTAAGAAAAGCAGTAGCTTAATAAATTAAGTACTTCCTGGTATGGTTACTGTACTGGTAACTCCCCAAAAGAATCTGGATTGTGGTGAGGGAACAGAGAAAAAAGCTCATTTAGGACCTGCACTTACGAAGGGGGTAGGCAGCTGTATATCAGGGAGTAAACCTTCTGAGAATAAAAACAGCTGGAGCTTGTTAAGGTAATTACACAGGGGAAAGGATAATGTACTGGGAACTCCTCAGAAGAATCTGATTTGTGGTGAGGGCAGAGAGATAAAAGCTCATTTAGAAGACATGAACATGCTGCGTAGGTAGCTGTTTATCAGTAAATATCTCCACTGAGATTAAGAAAAGCAGTAGCTTAATAAATTAAGTACTTCCTGGTATGGTTACTGTACTGGTAACTCCCCAAAAGAATCTGGATTGTGGTGAGGGAACAGAGAAAAAACTCATTTAGGACCTGCACTTACAAAGGGGGTAGGCAGCTGTATATCAGGGAGTAAACCTTCTGAGAATAAAAACAGCTGGAGCTTGTTAAGGTAATTACACAGGGGAAAGGATAATGTACTGGGAACTCCTCAGAAGAATCTGATTTGTGGTGAGGGCAGAGAGATAAAAGCTCATTTAGGAACGACATGAACATGCTGCGTAGGTAGCTGTTTATCAGTAAATATCTCCACTGAGATTAAGAAAAGCAGTAGCTTAATAAATTAAGTACTTCCTGGTATGGTTACTGTACTGGTAACTCCCCAAAAGAATCTGGATTGTGGTGAGGGAACAGAGAAAAAAGCTCATTTAGGACCTGCACTTACGAAGGGGGTAGGCAGCTGTATATCAGGGAGTAAACCTTCTGAGAATAAAAACAGCTGGAGCTTGTTAAGGTAATTACACAGGGGAACGGATAATGTACTGGGAACTCCTCAGAAGAATCTGATTTGTGGTGAGGGCAGAGAGATAAAAGCTCATTTAGGAACGACATGAACATGCTGCGTAGGTAGCTGTTTATCAGTAAATATCTCCACTGAGATTAGAAAAGCAGTAGCTTAATAAATTAAGTACTTCCTGGTACGGTTACTGTACTGGTAACTCCCCAAAAGAATCTGGATTGTGGTGAGGGAACAGAGAAAAAAGCTCATTTAGGACCTGCACTTACGAAGGGGGTAGGCAGCTGTATATCAGGGAGTAAACCTTCTGAGAATAAAAACAGCTGGAGCTTGTTAAGGTAATTACACAGGGGAAAGGATAATGTACTGGGAACTCCTCGGAAGAATCTGATTTGTGGTGAGGGCAGAGAGATAAAAGCTCATTTAGGAACGACATGAACATGCTGCCTAGGTAGCTGTTTATCAGTAAATATCTCCACTGAGATTAAGAAAAGCAGTAGCTTAATAAATTAAGTACTTCCTGGTATGGTTACTGTACTGGTAACTCCCCAAAAGAATCTGGATTGTGGTGAGGGAACAGAGAAAAAAGCTCATTTAGGACCTGCACTTACGAAGGGGGTAGGCAGCTGTATATCAGGGAGTAAACCTTCTGAGAATAAAAACAGCTGGAGCTTGTTAAGGTAATTACACAGGGGAAAGGATAATGTACTGGGAACTCCTCAGAAGAATCTGATTTGTGGTGAGGGCAGAGAGATAAAAGCTCATTTAGGAACGACATGAACATGCTGCGTAGGTAGCTGTTTATCAGTAAATATCTCCACTGAGATTAAGAAAAGCAGTAGCTTAATAAATTAAGTACTTCCTGGTATGGTTACTGTACTGGTAACTCCCCAAAAGAATCTGGATTGTGGTGAGGGAACAGAGAAAAAAGCTCATTTAGGACCTGCACTTACGAAGGGGGTAGGCAGCTGTATATCAGGGAGTAAACCTTCTGAGAATAAAAACAGCTGGAGCTTGTTAAGGTAATTACACAGGGGAAAGGATAATGTACTGGGAACTCCTCAGAAGAATCTGATTTGTGGTGAGGGCAGAGAGATAAAAGCTCATTTAGGAACGAATGAACATGCTGCGTAGGTAGCTGTTTATCAGTAAATATCTCCACTGAGATTAAGAAAAGCAGTAGCTTAATAAATTAAGTACTTCCTGGTATGGTTACTGTACTGGTAACTCCCCAAAAGAATCTGGATTGTGGGGAGGGAACAGAGAAAAAAGCTCATTTAGGACCTGCACTTACGAAGGGGGTAGGCAGCTGTATATCAGGGAGTAAACCTTCTGAGAATAAAAACAGCTGGAGCTTGTTAAGGTAATTACACAGGGGAACGGATAATGTACTGGGAACTCCTCAGAAGAATCTGATTTGTGGTGAGGGCAGAGAGATAAAAGCTCATTTAGGAACGACATGAACATGCTGCGTAGGTAGCTGTTTATCAGTAAATATCTCCACTGAGATTAGAAAAGCAGTAGCTTAATAAATTAAGTACTTCCTGGTATGGTTACTGTACTGGTAACTCCCCAAAAGAATCTGGATTGTGGTGAGGGAACAGAGAAAAAAGCTCATTTAGGACCTGCACTTACGAAGGGGGTAGGCAGCTGTATATCAGGGAGTAAACCTTCTGAGAATAAAAACAGCTGGAGCTTGTTAAGGTAATTACACAGGGGAAAGGATAATGTACTGGGAACTCCTCAGAAGAATCTGATTTGTGGTGAGGGCAGAGAGATAAAAGCTCATTTAGGAACGACATGAACATGCTGCATAGGTAGCTGTTTATCAGTAAATATCTCCACTGAGATTAAGAAAAGCAGTAGCTTAATAAATTAAGTACTTCCTGGTATGGTTACTGTACTGGTAACTCCCCAAAAGAATCTGGATTGTGGTGAGGGAACAGAGAAAAAAGCTCATTTAGGACCTGCACTTACGAAGGGGGTAGGCAGCTGTATATCAGGGAGTAAACCTTCTGAGAATAAAAACAGCTGGAGCTTGTTAAGGTAATTACACAGGGGAAAGGATAATGTACTGGGAACTCCTCAGAAGAATCTGATTTGTGGTGAGGGCAGAGAGATAAAAGCTCATTTAGGAACGACATGAACATGCTGCGTAGGTAGCTGTTTATCAGTAAATATCTCCACTGAGATTAAGAAAAGCAGTAGCTTAATAAATTAAGTACTTCCTGGTATGGTTACTGTACTGGTAACTCCCCAAAAGAATCTGGATTGTGGTGAGGGAACAGAGAAAAAAGCTCATTTAGGACCTGCACTTACGAAGGGGGTAGGCAGCTGTATATCAGGGAGTAAACCTTCTGAGAATAAAAACAGCTGGAGCTTGTTAAGGTAATTACACAGGGGAAAGGATAATGTACTGGGAACTCCTCAGAAGAATCTGATTTGTGGTGAGGGCAGAGAGATAAAAGCTCATTTAGGAACGACATGAACATGCTGCGTAGGTAGCTGTTTATCAGTAAATATCTCCACTGAGATTAAGAAAAGCAGTAGCTTAATAAATTAAGTACTTCCTGGTATGGTTACTGTACTGGTAACTCCCCAAAAGAATCTGGATTGTGGTGAGGGAACAGAGAAAAAAGCTCATTTAGGACCTGCACTTACGAAGGGGGTAGGCAGCTGTATATCAGGGAGTAAACCTTCTGAGAATAAAAACAGCTGGAGCTTGTTAAGGTAATTACACAGGGGAAAGGATAATGTACTGGGAACTCCTCAGAAGAATCTGATTTGTGGTGAGGGCAGAGAGATAAAAGCTCATTTAGGAACGACATGAACATGCTGCGTAGGTAGCTGTTTATCAGTAAATATCTCCACTGAGATTAAGAAAAGCAGTAGCTTAATAAATTAAGTACTTCCTGGTATGGTTACTGTACTGGTAACTCCCCAAAAGAATCTGGATTGTGGTGAGGGAACAGAGAAAAAAGCTCATTTAGGACCTGCACTTACGAAGGGGGTAGGCAGCTGTATATCAGGGAGTAAACCTTCTGAGAATAAAAACAGCTGGAGCTTGTTAAGGTAATTACACAGGGGAAAGGATAATGTACTGGGAACTCCTCAGAAGAATCTGATTTGTGTGAGGGCAGAGAGATAAAAGCTCATTTAGGAACGACATGAACATGCTGCGTAGGTAGCTGTTTATCAGTAAATATCTCCACTGAGATTAAGAAAAGCAGTAGCTTAATAAATTAAGTACTTCCTGGTATGGTTACTGTACTGGTAACTCCCCAAAAGAATCTGGATTGTGGGGAGGGAACAGAGAAAAAGCTCATTTAGGACCTGCACTTACGAAGGGGGTAGGCAGCTGTATATCAGGGAGTAAACCTTCTGAGAATAAAAACAGCTGGAGCTTGTTAAGGTAATTACACAGGGGAAAGGATAATGTACTGGGAACTCCTCAGAAGAATCTGATTTGTGGTGAGGGCAGAGAGATAAAAGCTCATTTAGGAACGACATGAACATGCTGCGTAGGTAGCTGTTTATCAGTAAATATCTCCACTGAGATTAAGAAAAGCAGTAGCTTAATAAATTAAGTACTTCCTGGTATGGTTACTGTACTGGTAACTCCCCAAAAGAATCTGGATTGTGGTGAGGGAACAGAGAAAAAAGCTCATTTAGGACCTGCACTTACGAAGGGGGTAGGCAGCTGTATATCAGGGAGTAAACCTTCTGAGAATAAAAACAGCTGGAGCTTGTTAAGGTAATTACACAGGGGAAAGGATAATGTACTGGGAACTCCTCAGAAGAATCTGATTTGTGGTGAGGGCAGAGAGATAAAAGCTCATTTAGGAACGACATGAACATGCTGCGTAGGTAGCTGTTTATCAGTAAATATCTCCACTGAGATTAAGAAAAGCAGTAGCTTAATAAATTAAGTACTTCCTGGTATGGTTACTGTACTGGTAACTCCCCAAAAGAATCTGGATTGTGGTGAGGGAACAGAGAAAAAAGCTCATTTAGGACCTGCACTTACGAAGGGGGTAGGCAGCTGTATATCAGGGAGTAAACCTTCTGAGAATAAAAACAGCTGGAGCTTGTTAAGGTAATTACACAGGGGAAAGGATAATGTACTGGGAACTCCTCAGAAGAATCTGATTTGTGGTGAGGGCAGAGAGATAAAAGCTCATTTAGGAACGACATGAACATGCTGCATAGGTAGCTGTTTATCAGTAAATATCTCCAATGAGATTAAGAAAAGCAGTAGCTTAATAAATTAAGTACTTCCTGGTATGGTTACTGTACTGGGAACTCCCCAAAAGAATCTGGATTGTGGTGAGGGAACAGAGAAAAAAGCTCATTTAGGACCTGCACTTACAAGGGGGTAGGCAGCTGTATATCAGGGAGTAAACCTTCTGAGAATAAAAACAGCTGGAGCTTGTTAAGGTAATTACACAGGGGAAAGGATAATGTACTGGGAACTCCTCAGAAGAATCTGATTTGTGGTGAGGGCAGAGAGATAAAAGCTCATTTAGGAACGACATGAACATGCTGCGTAGGTAGCTGTTTATCAATAAATATCTCCACTGAGATTAAGAAAAGCAGTAGCTTAATAAATTAAGTACTTCCTGGTATGGTTACTGTACTGGTAACTCCCCAAAAGAATCTGGATTGTGGTGAGGGAACAGAGAAAAAAGCTCATTTAGGACCTGCACTTACGAAGGGGGTAGGCAGCTGTATATCAGGGAGTAAACCTTCTGAGAATAAAAACAGCTGGAGCTTGTTAAGGTAATTACACAGGGGAAAGGATAATGTACTGGGAACTCCTCAGAAGAATCTGATTTGTGGTGAGGGCAGAGAGATAAAAGCTCATTTAGGAACGACATGAACATGCTGCGTAGGTAGCTGTTTATCAGTAAATATCTCCACTGAGATTAAGAAAAGCAGTAGCTTAATAAATTAAGTACTTCCTGGTATGGTTACTGTACTGGTAACTCCCCAAAAGAATCTGGATTGTGGTGAGGGAACAGAGAAAAAAGCTCATTTAGGACCTGCACTTACGAAGGGGGTAGGCAGCTGTATATCAGGGAGTAAACCTTCTGAGAATAAAAACAGCTGGAGCTTGTTAAGGTAATTACACAGGGGAAAGGATAATGTACTGGGAACTCCTCAGAAGAATCTGATTTGTGGTGAGGGCAGAGAGATAAAAGCTCATTTAGGAACGACATGAACATGCTGCGTAGGTAGCTGTTTATCAGTAAATATCTCCACTGAGATTAAGAAAAGCAGTAGCTTAATAAATTAAGTACTTCCTGGTATGGTTACTGTACTGGTAACTCCCCAAAAGAATCTGGATTGTGGTGAGGGAACAGAGAAAAAAGCTCATTTAGGACCTGCACTTACGAAGGGGGTAGGCAGCTGTATATCAGGGAGTAAACCTTCTGAGAATAAAAACAGCTGGAGCTTGTTAAGGTAATTACACAGGGGAAAGGATAATGTACTGGGAACTCCTCAGAAGAATCTGATTTGTGGTGAGGGCAGAGAGATAAAAGCTCATTTAGGAACGACATGAACATGCTGCGTAGGTAGCTGTTTATCAGTAAATATCTCCACTGAGATTAAGAAAAGCAGTAGCTTAATAAATTAAGTACTTCCTGGTATGGTTACTGTACTGGTAACTCCCCAAAAGAATCTGGATTGTGGTGAGGGAACAGAGAAAAAAGCTCATTTAGGACCTGCACTTACGAAGGGGGTAGGCAGCTGTATATCAGGGAGTAAACCTTCTGAGAATAAAAACAGCTGGAGCTTGTTAAGGTAATTACACAGGGGAAAGGATAATGTACTGGGAACTCCTCAGAAGAATCTGATTTGTGGTGAGGGCAGAGAGATAAAAGCTCATTTAGGAACGACATGAACATGCTGCGTAGGTAGCTGTTTATCAGTAAATATCTCCACTGAGATTAAGAAAAGCAGTAGCTTAATAAATTAAGTACTTCCTGGTATGGTTACTGTACTGGTAACTCCCCAAAAGAATCTGGATTGTGGGGAGGGAACAGAGAAAAAAGCTCATTTAGGACCTGCACTTACGAAGGGGGTAGGCAGCTGTATATCAGGGAGTAAACCTTCTGAGAATAAAAACAGCTGGAGCTTGTTAAGGTAATTACACAGGGGAAAGGATAATGTACTGGGAACTCCTCAGAAGAATCTGATTTGTGGTGAGGGCAGAGAGATAAAAGCTCATTTAGGAACGACATGAACATGCTGCGTAGGTAGCTGTTTATCAGTAAATATCTCCACTGAGATTAAGAAAAGCAGTAGCTTAATAAATTAAGTACTTCCTGGTATGGTTACTGTACTGGTAACTCCCCAAAAGAATCTGGATTGTGGTGAGGGAACAGAGAAAAAAGCTCATTTAGGACCTGCACTTACGAAGGGGGTAGGCAGCTGTATATCAGGGAGTAAACCTTCTGAGAATAAAAACAGCTGGAGCTTGTTAAGGTAATTACACAGGGGAACGGATAATGTACTGGGAACTCCTCAGAAGAATCTGATTTGTGGTGAGGGCAGAGAGATAAAAGCTCATTTAGGAACGACATGAACATGCTGCGTAGGTAGCTGTTTATCAGTAAATATCTCCACTGAGATTAAGAAAAGCAGTAGCTTAATAAATTAAGTACTTCCTGGTATGGTTACTGTACTGGTAACTCCCCAAAAGAATCTGGATTGTGGTGAGGGAACAGAGAAAAAAGCTCATTTAGGACCTGCACTTACGAAGGGGGTAGGCAGCTGTATATCAGGGAGTAAACCTTCTGAGAATAAAAACAGCTGGAGCTTGTTAAGGTAATTACACAGGGGAAAGGATAATGTACTGGGAACTCCTCAGAAGAATCTGATTTGTGGTGAGGGCAGAGAGATAAAAGCTCATTTAGGAACGACATGAACATGCTGCGTAGGTAGCTGTTTATCAGTAAATATCTCCACTGAGATTAAGAAAAGCAGTAGCTTAATAAATTAAGTACTTCCTGGTATGGTTACTGTACTGGTAACTCCCCAAAAGAATCTGGATTGTGGTGAGGGAACAGAGAAAAAAGCTCATTTAGGACTGCACTTACGAAGGGGGTAGGCAGCTGTATATCAGGGAGTAAACCTTCTGAGAATAAAAACAGCTGGAGCTTGTTAAGGTAATTACACAGGGGAAAGGATAATGTACTGGGAACTCCTCAGAAGAATCTGATTTGTGGTGAGGGCAGAGAGATAAAAGCTCATTTAGGAACGATATGAACATGCTGCGTAGGTAGCTGTTTATCAGTAAATATCTCCACTGAGATTAAGAAAAGCAGTAGCTTAATAAATTAAGTACTTCCTGGTATGGTTACTGTACTGGTAACTCCCCAAAAGAATCTGGATTGTGGGAGGGAACAGAGAAAAAAGCTCATTTAGGACCTGCACTTACGAAGGGGGTAGGCAGCTGTATATCAGGGAGTAAACCTTCTGAGAATAAAAACAGCTGGAGCTTGTTAAGGTAATTACACAGGGGAAAGGATAATGTACTGGGAACTCCTCAGAAGAATCTGATTTGTGGTGAGGGCAGAGAGATAAAAGCTCATTTAGGAACGACATGAACATGCTGCGTAGGTAGCTGTTTATCAGTAAATATCTCCACTGAGATTAAGAAAAGCAGTAGCTTAATAAATTAAGTACTTCCTGGTATGGTTACTGTACTGGTAACTCCCCAAAAGAATCTGGATTGTGGTGAGGGAACAGAGAAAAAAGCTCATTTAGGACCTGCACTTACGAAGGGGGTAGGCAGCTGTATATCAGGGAGTAAACCTTCTGAGAATAAAAACAGCTGGAGCTTGTTAAGGTAATTACACAGGGGAACGGATAATGTACTGGGAACTCCTCGGAAGAATCTGATTTGTGGTGAGGGCAGAGAGATAAAAGCTCATTTAGGAAGGACATGAACATGCTGCGTAGGTAGCTGTTAATCAGTAAATATCTCCACTGAGATTAAGAAAAGCAGTAGCTTAATAAATTAAGTACTTCCTGGTATGGCTTACTGTACTGGTAACTCCCCAAAAGAATCTGGATTGTTTTGAGGGAACAGAGAAAAATGCTCATTTAGGAACTGCACTTACGAAGGGGGTAGGCAGCTGTATATCAGGGAGTAAACCTTCTGAGAATAAAAACAGCTGGAGCTTGTTAAGGTAATTACACAGGGGAAAGGATAATGTACTGGGAACTCCTCAGAAGAATCTGATTTGTGGTGAGGGCAGAGAGATAAAAGCTCATTTAGGAACGATATGAACATGCTGCGTAGGTAGCTGTTTATCAGTAAATATCTCCACTGAGATTAAGAAAAGCAATATCTTAATAAATTAAGTACTTCCTGGTATGGTTACTGTACTGGTAACTCCCCAAAAGAATCTGGATAGTGGGAGTGAACAGAGAAAAAAGCTCATTTAGGACCTGCACTTACGAAGGGGGTAGGCAGCTGTATATCAGGGAGTAAACCTTCTGAGAATAAAAACAGCTGGAGCTTGTTAAGGTAATTACACAGGGGAAAGGATAATGTACTGGGAACTCCTCAGAAGAATCTGATTTGTGGTGAGGGCAGAGAGATAAAAGCTCATTTAGGAACGACATGAACATGCTGCGTAGGTAGCTGTTTATCAGTAAATATCTCCACTGAGATTAAGAAAAGCAGTAGCTTAATAAATTAAGTACTTCCTGGTATGGTTACTGTACTGGTAACTCCCCAAAAGAATCTGGATTGTGGTGAGGGAACAGAGAAAAAAGCTCCTTTAGGACCTGCACTTACGAAGGGGGTAGGCAGCTGTATATCAGGGAGTAAACCTTCTGAGAATAAAAACAGCTGGAGCTTGTTAAGGTAATTACACAGGGGAACGGATAATGTACTGGGAACTCCTCAGAAGAATCTGATGTGTGGTGAGGGCAGAGAGATAAAAGCTCATTTAGGAACGACATGAACATGCTGCGTAGGTAGCTGTTTATCAGTAAATATCTCCACTGAGATTAGAAAAGCAGTAGCTTAATAAATTAAGTACTTCCTGGTATGGTTACTGTACTGGTAACTCCCCAAAAGAATCTGGATTGTGGTGAGGGAACAGAGAAAAATGCTCATTTAGGACCTGCACTTAAGAAGGGGGTAGGCAGCTGTATATCAGGGAGTAAACCTTCTGAGAATAAAAACAGCTGGAGATTGTTAAGGTAATTACACAGGGGAAAGGATAATGTACTGGGAACTCCTCAGAAGAATCTGATTTGTGGTGAGGGCAGAGAGATAAAAGCTCATTTAGGATCGACATGAACATGCTGCGTAGGTAGCTGTTTATCAGTAAATATCTCCACTGAGATTAAGAAAAGCAGTAGCTTAATAAATTAAGTACTTCCTGGTATGGTTACTGTACTGGTAACTCCCCAAAAGAATCTGGATTGTGGTGAGGGAACAGAGAAAAAAGCTCATTTAGGACCTGCACTTACGAAGGGGGTAGGCAGCTGTATATCAGGGAGTAAACCTTCTGAGAATAAAAACAGCTGGAGCTTGTTAAGGTAATTACACAGGGGAAAGGATAATGTACTGGGAACTCCTCGAAGAATCTGATTTGTGGTGAGGGCAGAGAGATAAAAGCTCATTTAGGAACGACATGAACATGCTGCGTAGGTAGCTGTTTATCAGTAAATATCTCCACTGAGATTAAGAAAAGCAGTAGCTTAATAAATTAAGTACTTCCTGGTATGGTTACTGTACTGGTAACCCCCCAAAAGAATCTGGATTGTGGTGAGGGAACAGAGAAAAAAGCTCATTCAGGACCTGCACTTACGAAGGGGGTAGGCAGCTGTATATCAGGGAGTAAACCTTCTGAGAATAAAAACAGCTGGAGCTTGTTAAGGTAATTACACAGGGGAAAGGATAATGTACTGGGAACTCCTCAGAAGAATCTGATTTGTGGTGAGGGCAGAGAGATAAAAGCTCATTTAGGAACGACATGAACATGCTGCGTAGGTAGCTGTTTATCAGTAAATATCTCCACTGAGATTAAGAAAAGCAGTAGCTTTATAAATTAAGTACTTCCTGGTATGGTTACTGTACTGGTAACTCCCCAAAAGAATCTGGATTGTGGGGAGGGAATAGAGAAAAAAGCTCATTTAGGACCTGCATTTACGAAGGGGGTAGGCAGCTGTATATCAGGGAGTAAACCTTCTGAGAATAAAAACAGCTGGGGCTTGTTAAGGTAATTACACAGGGGAAAGGATAATGTACTGGGAACTCCTCAGAAGAATCTGATTTGTGGTGAGGGCAGAGAGATAAAAGCTCATTTAGGAACGATATGAACATGCTGCATAGGTAGCTGTTTATCAGTAAATATCTCCACTGAGATTAAGAAAAGCAGTAGCTTAATAAATTAAGTACTTCCTGGTATGGTTACTGTACTGGTAACTCCCCAAAAGAATCTGGATTGTGGTGAGGGAACAGAGAAAAAAGCTCATTTAGGACCTGCACTTACGAAGGGGGTAGGCAGCTGTATATCAGGGAGTAAACCTTCTGAGAATAAAAACAACTGGAGCTTGTTAAGGTAATTACACAGGGGAACGGATAATGTACTGGGAACTCCTCGGAAGAATCTGATTTGTGGTGAGGGCAGAGAGATAAAAGCTCATTTAGGAACGACATGAACATGCTGCGTAGGTAGCTGTTAATCAGTAAATATCTCCACTGAGATTAAGAAAAGCAGTAGCTTAATAAATTAAGTACTTCCTGGTATGGCTACTGTACTGGTAACTCCCCAAAAGAATCTGGATTGTGGTGAGGGAACAGAGAAAAAAGCTCATTTAGGACCTGCACTTACGAAGGGGGTAGGCAGCTGTATATCAGGGAGTAAACCTTCTGAGAATAAAAACAGCTGGAGCTTGTTAAGGTAATTACACAGGGGAAAGGATAATGTACTGGGAACTCCTCAGAAGAATCTGATTTGTGGTGAGGGCAGAGAGATAAAAGCTCATTTAGGAACGACATGAACATGCTGCATAGGTTGCTGTTTATCAGTAAATATCTCCACTGAGATTAAGAAAAGCAGTAGCTTAATAAATTAAGTACTTCCTGGTATGGTTACTGTACTGGTAACTCCCCAAAAGAATCTGGATTGTGGTGAGGGAACAGAGAAAAAAGCTCATTTAGGACCTGCACTTACGAAGGGGGTAGGCAGCTGTATATCAGGGAGTAAACCTTCTGAGAATAAAAACAGCTGGAGCTTGTTAAGGTAATTACAAAGGGGAAAGGATAATGTACTGGGAACTCCTCAGAAGAATCTGATTTGTGGTGAGGGCAGAGAGATAAAAGCTCATTTAGAAACGACATGAACATGCTGCGTAGGTAGCTGTTTATCAGTAAATATCTCCACTGAGATTAAGAAAAGCAGTAGCTTAATAAAATAAGTACTTCCTGGTATGGTTACTGTACGGGTAACTCCCCAAAAGAATCTGGATTGTGGTGAGGGAACAGAGAAAAAAGCTCATTTAGGACCTGCACTTACTAAGGGGGTAGGCAGCTGTATATCAGGGAGTAAACCTTCTGAGAATAAAAACAGCTGGAGCTTGTTAAGGTAATTACACAGGGGAAAGGATAATGTACTGGGAACTCCTCAGAAGAATCTGATTTGTGGTGAGGGCAGAGAGATAAAAGCTCATTTAGGAACGATATGAACATGCTGCGTAGGTAGCTGTTTATCAATAAATATCTCCACTGAGATTAAGAAAAGCAGTAGCTTAATAAATTAAGTACTTCCTGGTATGGTTACTGTACTGGTAACTCCCCAAAAGAATCTGGATAGTGGGGAGTGAACAGAGAAAAAAGCTCATTTAGGACCTGCACTTACGAAGGGGGTAGGCAGCTGTATATCAGGGAGTAAACCTTCTGAGAATAAAAACAGCTGGAGCTTGTTAAGGTAATTACACAGGGGAAAGGATAATGTACTGGGAACTCCTCAGAAGAATCTGATTTGTGGTGAGGGCAGAGAGATAAAAGCTCATTTAGGAACGACATGAACATGCTGCGTAGGTAGCTGTTTATCAGTAAATATCTCCACTGAGATTAAGAAAAGCAGTAGCTTAATAAATTAAGTACTTCCTGGTATGGTTACTGTACTGGTAACTCCCCAAAAGAATCTGGATTGTGGTGAGGGAACAGAGAAAAAAGCTCATTTAGGACCTGCACTTACGAAGGGGGTAGGCAGCTGTGTATCAGGGAGTAAACCTTCTGAGAATAAAAGCAACTGGAGCTTGTTAAGGTAATTACACAGGGGAAAGGATAATGTACTGGGAACTCCTCAGAAGAATCTGATTTGTGGTGAGGGCACAGAGATAAAAGCTCATTTAGGAACGACATGAACATGCTGCGTAGGTAGCTGTTTATCAGTAAATATCTCCACTGAGATTAAGAAAAGCAGTAGCTTAATAAATTAAGTACTTCCTGGTATGGTTACTGTACTGGAAACTCCCCAAAAGAATCTGGATTGTGGTGAGGGAACAGAGATAAAAGCTCATTTAGGAACTGCACTTACAAAGGGGGTAGGCAGCTGTATATCAGGGAGTAAACCTTCTGAGAATAAAAACAGCTGGAGCTTGTTAAGGTAATTACACAGGGGAAAGGATAATGTACTGGGAACTCCTCAGAAGAATCTGATTTGTGGTGAGGGCAGAGAGATAAAAGCCCATTTAGGAAGGAAATGAACATGCTGCGTAGGTAGCTGTTTATCAGTAAATATCTCCACTGAGATTAAGAAAAGCAGTAGCTTAATAAATTAAGTACTTTCTGGTATGGTTACTGTACTGGTAACTCCTCGAAAGAATCTGGATTGTGGTGAGGGAACAGAGAAAAAATCTCATTTAGGACCTGCACTTACAAAGGGGGTAGGCAGCTGTATATCAGGGAGTAAACCTTCTGAGAATAAAAACAGCTGGAGCTTATAAAGGTAATTACACAGGGGAAAGGATAATGTACTGGGAACTCCTCAGAAGAATCTTATTTGTGGTGAGGGCAGAGAGATAAAAGCTCATTTAGGAACGACATGAACATGCTGCGTAGGTAGCTGTTTATCAGTAAATATCTCCACTGAGATTAAGAAAAGCAGTAGCTTAATAAATTAAGTACTTCCTGGTATGGTTACTGTACTGGTAACTCCCCAAAAGAATCTGGATTGTGGTGAGGGAACAGAGAAAAAAGCTCATTTAGGACCTGCACTTACGAAGGGTGTAGGCAGCTGTATATCAGGGAGTAAACCTTCTGAGAATAAAAACAGCTGGAGCTTGTTAAGGTAATTACACAGGGGAAAGGATAATGTACTGAGAACTCCTCAGAAGAATCTGATTTGTGGTGAGGGCAGAGAGATAAAAGCTCATTTATGAACGACATGAACATGCTGCATAGGTAGCTGTTTATCACTAATATCTCCACTGAGATTAAGAAAAGCAGTAGCTTAATAAATTAAGTACTTCCTGGTATGGTTACTGTACTGGTATCTCCCCAAAAGAATCTGGATTGTGGGGAGGGAACAGAGAAAACAGACATTTAGGACCTGCACTTACAAAGGGGGTAGGCAGCTGTATATCAGGGAGTAAACCTTCTGAGAATAAAAACAGCTGGAGCTTGTTAAGGTAATTACACAGGGGAATGGATAATGTACTGGGAACTCCTCAGAAGAATCTGATTTGTGGTGAGGGCAGAGAGATAAAAGCTCATTTAGGAACGACATGAACATGCTGCGTAGGTAGCTGTTTATAAGTAAATATCTCCACTGAGATTAAGAAAAGCAGTAGCTTAATAAATTAAGTACTTCCTGGTATGGTTACTGTACTGGTAACTCCCCAAAAGAATCTGGATTGTGGTGAGGGAACAGAGAAAAAAGCTCATTTAGGACCTGCACTTACGAAGGGGGTAGGCAGCTGTATATCAGGGAGTAAACCTTCTGAGAATAAAAACAGCTGGAGCTTGTTCAGGTAATTACAAAGGGGAAAGGATAATGTACTGGGAACTCCTCAGAAGAATCTGATTTGTGGTGAGGGCAGAGAGATAAAAGCTCATTTAGGAACGACATGAACATGCTGCGTAGGTAGCTGTTTATCAGTAAATATCTCCACTGAGATTAAGAAAAGCAGTAGCTTAATAAAATAAGTACTTCCTGGTATGGTTACTGTACGGGTAACTCCCCAAAAGAATCTGGATTGTGGTGAGGGAACAGAGAAAAAAGCTCATTTAGGACCTGCACTTACGAAGGGGGTAGGCAGCTGTATATCAGGGAGTAAACCTTCTGAGAATAAAAACAGCTGGAGCTTGTTAAGGTAATTACACAGGGTAAAGGATAATGTACTGGGAACTCCTCAGAAGAATCTGAATTGTGGTGAGGGCAGAGAGATAAAAGCTCATTTAGGAACGACATGAACATGCTGCGTAGGTAGCTGTTTATCAGTAAATATCTCCACTGAGATTAAGAAAAGCAGTAGCTTAATAAATTAAGTACTTCCTGGTATGGTTACTGTACTGGTAACTCCCCAAAAGAATCTGGATTGTGGTGAGGGAACAGAGAAAAAAGCTCATTTAGGACCTGCACTTACGAAGGGGGTAGGCAGCTGTATATCAGGGAGTAAACCTTCTAAGAATAAAAACAGCTGGAGCTTGTTAAGGTAATTACACAGGGGAAAGGATAATTTACTGGGAACTCCTCAGAAGAATCTGATTTGTGGTGAGGGCAGAGAGATAAAAGCTCATTTAGGAAGGAAATGAACATGCTGCGTAGGTAGCTGTTTATCAGTAAATATCTCCAATGAGATTAAGAAAAGCAGTAGCTTAATAAATTAAGTACTTCCTGGTATGGTTACTGTACTGGTAACTCCCCAAAAGAATCTGGATTGTGGTGAGGGAACAGAGAAAAAATCTCATTTAGGACCTGCACTTACGAAGGGGGTAGGCAGCTGTATATCAGGGAGTAAACCTTCTGAGAATAAAAACAGCTGGAGCTTATTAAGGTAATTACACAGGGGAAAGGATAATGTACTGGGAACTCCTCAGAAGAATCTGATTTGTGGTGAGGGCAGAGAGATAAAAGCTCATTTAAGAACGACAAGAACATGCTGCGTAGGTAGCTGTTTATCAGTAAATATCTCCACTGAGATTAAGAAAAGCAGTAGCTTAATAAATTAAGTACTTCCTGGTATGGTTACTGTACTGGTAACTCCCCAAAAGAATCTGGATTGTGGTGAGGGAACAGAGAAAAAAGCTCATTTAGGACCTGCACTTACGAAGGGGGTAGGCAGCTGTATATCAGGGAGTAAACCTTCTGAGAATAAAAACAGCTGGAGATTGTTAAGGTAATTACACAGGGGAAAGGATAATGTACTGGGAACTCCTCAGAAGAATCTGATTTGTGGTGAGGGCAGAGAGATAAAAGCTCATTTAGGAACGACATGAACATGCTGCATAGGTAGCTGTTTATCAGTAAATATCTCCACTGAGATTAAGAAAAGCAGTAGCTTAATAAATTAAGTACTTCCTGGTATGGTTACTGTACTGGTAACTCCCCAAAAGAATCTGGATTGTGGGGAGGGAACAGAGAAAACAGCTCATTTAGGACCTGCACTTACGAAGGGGGTAGGCAGCTGTATATCAGGGAGTAAACCTTCTGAGAATAAAAACAGCTGGAGCTTGTTAAGGTAATTACACAGGGGAACGGATAATGTACTGGGAACTCCTCAGAAGAATCTGATTTGTGGTGAGGGCAGAGAGATAAAAGCTCATTTAGGAACGACATGAACATGCTGCGTAGGTAGCTGTTTATCAGTAAATATCTCCACTGAGATTAGAAAAGCAGTAGCTTAATAAATTAAGTACTTCCTGGTACGGTTACTGTACTGGTAACTCCCCAAAAGAATCTGGATTGTGGTGAGGGAACAGAGAAAAAAGCTCATTTAGGACCTGCACTTACGAAGGGGGTAGGCAGCTGTATATCAGGGAGTAAACCTTCTGAGAATAAAAACAGCTGGAGCTTGTTAAGGTAATTACACAGGGGAAAGGATAATGTACTGGGAACTCCTCGGAAGAATCTGATTTGTGGTGAGGGCAGAGAGATAAAAGCTCATTTAGGAACGACATGAACATGCTGCCTAGGTAGCTGTTTATCAGTAAATATCTACACTGAGATTAAGAAAAGCAGTAGCTTAATAAATTAAGTACTTCCTGGTATGGTTACTGTACTGGTAACTCCCCAAAAGAATCTGGATTGTGGTGAGGGAACAGAGAAAAGAGCTCATTTAGGACCTGCACTTACGAAGGGGGTAGGCAGCTGTATATCAGGGAGTAAACCTTCTGAGAATAAAAACAGCTGGAGCTTGTTAAGGTAATTACACAGGGGAAAGGATAATGTACTGGGAACTCCTCAGAAGAATCTGATTTGTGGTGAGGGCAGAGAGATAAAAGCTCATTTAGGAACGACATGAACATGCTGCCTAGGTAGCTGTTTATCAGTAAATATCTCCACTGAGATTAAGAAAAGCAGTAGCTTAATAAATTAAGTACTTCCTGGTATGGTTACTGTACTATTAACTCCCCAAAAGAATCTGGATTGTGGTGAGGGAACAGAGAAAAAAGCTCATTTAGGACCTGCACTTACGAAGGGGGTAGGCAGCTGTATATCAGGGAGTAAACCTTCTGAGAATAAAAACAGCTGGAGCTTGTTAAGGTAATTACACAGGGGAAAGGATAATGTACTGGGAACTCCTCAGAAGAATCTGATTTGTGGTGAGGGCAGAGAGATAAAAGCTCATTTAGGAACGACATGAACATGCTGCATAGGTAGCTGTTTATCAGTAAATATCTCCACTGAGATTAAGAAAAGCAGTAGCTTAATAAATTAAGTACTTCCTGGTATGGTTACTGTACTGGTAACTCCCCAAAAGAATCTGGATTGTGGGGAGGGAACAGAGAAAACAGCTCATTTAGGACCTGCACTTACGAAGGGGGTAGGCAGCTGTATATCAGGGAGTAAACCTTCTGAGAATAAAAACAGCTGGAGCTTGTTAAGGTAATTACACAGGGGAACGGATAATGTACTGGGAACTCCTCAGAAGAATCTGATTTGTGGTGAGGGCAGAGAGATAAAAGCTCATTTAGGAACGACATGAACATGCTGCGTAGGTAGCTGTTTATCAGTAAATATCTCCACTGAGATTAGAAAAGCAGTAGCTTAATAAATTAAGTACTTCCTGGTACGGTTACTGTACTGGTAACTCCCCAAAAGAATCTGGATTGTGGTGAGGGAACAGAGAAAAAAGCTCATTTAGGACCTGCACTTACGAAGGGGGTAGGCAGCTGTATATCAGGGAGTAAACCTTCTGAGAATAAAAACAGCTGGAGCTTGTTAAGGTAATT
>NW_025957333.1:0-44703 GCF_023159225.1 Perognathus longimembris pacificus | reverse complement strand
TTTTATTCTCAGAAGGTTTACTCCCTGATATACAGCTGCCTACCCCCTTCGTAAGTGCAGGTAATATATGATGTTTTTTCTCTGTTCCCTCACCACAATCCAGATTCTTTTGGGGAGTTACCAGTACAGTAACCATACCAGGAAGTTCTTAATTTATTAAGCTACTGCTTTTCTTAATCTCAGTGGAGATATTTACTGATAAACAGCTACCTACGCAGCATGTTCATGTCGTTCCTAAATGAGCTTTTATCTCTCTCCCCTCACCACAAATCAGATTCTTCTGAGGAGTTCCCGGTACATTATCCTTTCCCCTGTGTAATTACCTTAACAAGCTCCAGCTGTTTTTATTCTGAGAAGGTTTACTCCCTGATATACAGCTGCCTACCCCCTTCGTAAGTGCAGGTCCTAAATGAGCTTTTTTCTCTGTTCCCTCCCCACAATCCAGATTCTTTTGGGGAGTTACCAGTACAGTAACCATACCAGGAAGTACTTAATTTATTAAGCTACTGCTTTTCGTAATCTCAGTGGAGATATTTATTGATAAACAGCTACCTACGCAGCATGTTCATGTCGTTCCTAAATGAGCTTTTATCTCTCTCCCCTCACCACAAATCATATTCTTTTGAGGAGTTCCCAGTACATTATCCTTTCCCCTGTGTAATTACCTTAACAAGCTCCAGCTGTTTTTATTCTCAGAAGGTTTACTCCCTGATATACAGCTGCCTACCCCCTTCGTAAGTGCAGGTCCTAAATCAGCTTTTTTCTCTCTTCCCTCACCACAATCCAGATTCTTTTGGGGAGTTACCAGTACAGTAACCATACCAGGAAGTACTTAATTTATTAAGCTACTGCTTTTCGTAATCTCAGTGGAGATATTTATTGATAAACAGCTACCTACGCAGCATGTTCATGTCGTTCCTAAATGAGCTTTTATCTCTCTCCCCTCACCACAAATCATATTCTTCTGAGGAGTTCCCAGTACATTATCCTTTCCCCTGTGTAATTACCTTAACAAGCTCCAGCTGTTTTTATTCTCAGAAGGTTTACTCCCTGATATACAGCTGCCTACCCCCTTCGTAAGTGCAGGTCTTAAATGAGCTTTTTTCTCTGTTCCCTCACCAAAATCCAGATTCTTTTGGGGAGTTACCAGTAGAGTAACCATACCAGGAAGTACTTAATTTATTAAGCTACTGCTTTTCTTAATCTCAGTGGATATATTTGCTGATGAACAGCTACCTACTCAGCATGTTCATGTCGTTCCTAAATGAGCTTTTATCTCTCTCCCCTCACCACAAATCAGATTCTTCTGAGGAGTTCCCAGTACATTATCCTTTCCCCTGTGTAATTACCTTAACAAGCTCCAGCTGTTTTTATTCTCAGAAGGTTTACTCCCTGATATACAGCTGCCTACCCCCTTCGTAAGTGCACGTCATGAATGATCTTTTTTCTCTGTTCCCTCACCACAATCCAGATTCTTTTGGGGAGTTACCAGTACAGTAACCATACCAGGAAGTTCTTAATTTATTAAGCTACTTCTTTTCTTAATCTCAGTGGAGATATATACTGATAAACTGCTACCTACGCAGCTTGTTCATGTCGTTCCTCAATGAGCTTTTATCTCTCTCCCCTCACCACAAATCAGATTCTTCTGAGGAGTTCCCGGTACATTATCCTTTCCCCTGTGTAATTACCTTAACAAGCTCCAGCTGTTTTTATTCTCAGAAGGTTTATTCCCTGATATACAGCTGCCTACCCCTTCGTAGGTGCAGGTCCTAAATGAGCTTTTTTCTCTGTTCCCTCACCACAATCCAGATTCTTTTGGGGAGTTACCAGTACAGTATCCATACCAGGAAGTACTTAATTTATTACGCTACTGCTTTTCTTTATCTCAGTGGAGATATTTACTGATAAACTGCTACCTAGGCAGCATGTTCATGTCGTTCCTCAATGAGCTTTTATCTCTCTCCCCTCACCACAAATCAGATTCTTCTGAGGAGTTCCCGGTACATTATCCTTTCCCATGTGTAATTACCTTAACAAGCTCCAGCTGTTTTTATTCTGAGAAGGTTTACTCCCTGATATAGAGCTGCCTACCCCCTTCGTAAGTGCAGGTCCTAAATGAGCTTTATTCTCTGTTCCCTCAACACAATCCAGATTCTTTTGGGGAGTTACCAGTACAGTAACCATACCAGGAAGTACTTAATTTATTAAGCTACTGCTTTTCTTAATCTCAGTCGAGATATTTACTGATAAACAGCTACGTATGCAGCATGTTCATGTCGTTCCTAAATGAGCTTTTATCTCTCTCCCCTCACCACAAATCATATTCTTCTGAGGAGTTCCCAGTACATTATCCTTTCCCCTGTGTAATTACCTTAACAAGCTCCAGCTGTTTTTATTCTCAGAAGGTTTACTCCCTGATATACAGCTGCCTACCCCCTTCGTAAGTGCAGGTCCTAAATGAGCATTTTTCTCTGTTTCCTCACCAAAATCCAGATTCTGTTGGGGAGTTACCAGTACAGTAACCATACCAGGAAGTACTTAATTTATTAAGCTACTGCTTTTCTTTATCTCAGTGGAGATATTTACTGATAAAGAGCTACATACGCAGCATGTTCATGTCGTTCCTAAATGAGCTTTTATCTCTCTCCCCTCACCACAAATCAGTTTCTTCTGAGGAGTTCCCGGTACATTATCCTTTCCCCAGTGTACCTTAACAAGCTCCAGCTGTTTTTATTCTCAGTAGGTTTACTCCCTGATATACAGCTGCCTACCCCCTTTGTAAGTGCAGGTCCTAAATGAGCTTTTTTCTCTGTTTCCTCACCACAATCCAGATTCTTTTGGGGAGTTACCAGTACAGTAACCATACCAGGAAGTACTTAATTTATTAAGCTACTGCTTTTCTTAATCTCAGTGGAGATATTTACTTATAAACAGCTACCTACGCAGCATGTTCATGTCGTTCCTAAATGAGCTTTTATCTCTCTCCCCTCACCACAAATCAGAGTCTTCTGAGGAGTTCCCAGTACATTATCCTTTCCCCTGTGTAATTACCTTAAGAAGCTCCAGCTGTTTTTATTCTCAGAATGTTTACTCCCTGATATACAGCTGCCTACCCCCTTCGTAAGTGCATGTCTTAAATGAGCTTTTTTCTCTGTTCCATCACCACAATCCAGATTCTTTTGGGGAGTTACCAGTACAGAAACCATACCAGGAAGTACTTAATTCATTAAGCTACTGCTTTTCTTAATCTCAGTGGATTTATTTACTGATAAACAGCTACCTCCGCAGCATGTTCATGTCGTTCCTAAATGAGATTTATCTCTCTCCCCTCACCACAAATCAGATTCTTCTGAGGAGTTCCCAGTACATTATCCTTTCCCCTGTGTAATTACCTTAACAAGCTCCAGCTGTTTTTATTCTCAGAAGGTTTACTCCCTGATATACAGATGCCAACCCCCATTGTAAGTGCAGGTCCTAAATGAGCTTTTTTCTCTGTTCCCTCACCACAATCCAGATTCTTTTGGGGAGTTACCAGTACAGTAACCATACCAGGAAGTACTTAATTTATTAAGCTACTGCTTTTCTTAATCTCAGTGGAGATATTTACTGATAAACAGCTACCTACGCAGCATGTTCATGTCGTTCCTAAATGAGCTTTTATCTCTCTCCCCTCACCACAAATCAGATTCTTCTGAGGAGTTCCCAGTACATTATCCTTTCCCCTGTGTAATTACCTTAACAAGCTCCAGCTGTTTTTATTCTCAGAAGGTTTACTCCCTGATATACAGCTGCCTACCCCCTTCGTAAGTGCAGGTCCTAAATGAGCCTTTTTCTCTGTTCCCTCTCCACAATCCAGATTCTTTTGGGGAGTTACCAGTACAGTAACCATACCAGGAAGTACTTAATTTATTAAGCTACTGCTTTTCTTAATTTCAGTGGAGATATTTACTGATAAACAGCTACCTACGCAGCATGTTCATGTCGTTCCTAAATGAGCTTTTATCTCTCTCCCCTCACCACAAATCAGATTCTTCTGAGGAGTTCCAAGTACATTATCCTTTCCCCTGTGTAATTACCTTAACAAGCTCCAGCGGTTTTTATTCTCAGAAGCGATACTCCCTGATATACAGCTGCCTAACCCCTTCGTAAGTGCAGGTCCTACATGAGCTTTTTTCTCTGTTCCCTCACCACAATCCAGATTCTTTTGGGGAGTTACCAGTACAGTAACCATACCAGGAAGTACTTAATTTATTAAGCTACTGCTTTTCTTAATATCAGAGGAGATATTTACTGATAAACATCTACCTACGCAGCATGTTCATGTCGTTCCTAAAAGAGCTTTTATTTCTCTCCCCTCACCACAAATCAGATTCTTCTGAGGAGTTCCCAGTACATTATCCTTTCCCCTGTGTAATTACCTTAACAAGCTCCAGCTGTTTTTATTCTCAGAAGGTTTACTCCCTGATATACCGCTGCCTACCCCTTTCGTAAGTGCAGGTCTTAAATGAGCTTTTTTCTCTGTTCCCTCACCACAATCCAGATTCTTTTGGGGAGTTACCAGTACAGTAACCATACCAGGAAGTACTTAATTTATTAAGCTACTGCTTTTCTTAATCTCAGTGGAGATATTTCCTGATAAACAGCTACCTATGCAGCATGTTCATGTCGTTCCTAAATGAGCTTTTATCTCTCTCCCCTCACCACAAATCACATTCTTCTGAGGAGTTCCCAGTACATTATCCTTTCCCCTGTGTAATTACCTTAACAAGCTCCAGCTGTTTTTATTCTCAGAAGGTTTACTCCCTGATATACAGCTGCCAACCCCCTTAGTAAGTGCAGGTCCTAAATGAGCTTTTTTCTCTGTTCCCTCACCACAATCCAGATTCTTTTGGGGAGTTACCAGTACAGTAACCATACCAGGAAGTTCTTAATTTATTAAGCTACTGCTTTTCTTAATCTCAGTCGAGATATTTACTGATAAACAGCTACCTACGCAGCATGTTCATGTCGTTCCTAAATGAGCTTTTATCTCTCTCCCCTCACCACAAATCATATTCTTCTGAGGAGTTCCCAGTACATTATCCTTTCCCCTGTGTAATTACCTTAACAAGCTCCAGCTGTTTTTATTCTCAGAAGGTTTACTCCCTGATATACAGCTGCCTACCCCCTTCGTAAGTGCAGGTCCTAAATGAACATTTTTCTCTGTTTCCTCACCAAAATCCAGATTCTGTTGGGGAGTTACCAGTACAGTAACCATACCAGGAAGTACTTAATTTATTAAGCTACTGCTTTTCTTTTTCTCAGTGGAGATATTTACTGATAAAGAGCTACCTACGCAGCATGTTCATGTCGTTCCTAAATGAGCTTTTATCTCTCTCCCCTCACCACAAATCAGTTTCTTCTGAGGAGTTCCCGGTACATTATCCTTTCCCCAGTGTACCTTAACAAGCTCCAGCTGTTTTTATTCTGAGAAGTTTTACTCCCTGATATACAGCTGCCTACCCCCGTCATAAGTGCAGGTCCTAAATGAGCTTTTTTCTCTGTTCCCTCACCACAATCCAGACTCTTTTGGGGAGTTACCTGTACAGTAACCACACCAGGAAGTACTTAATTTATTAAGGTACTGCTTTTCTTAATCTCAGTGGAGATATTTACTGATAAACAGCTACCTACGCAGCATGTTCATGTCGTTCCTAAATAAGCTTTTATCTCTCTCCCCTCACCACAAATCATATTCTTCTGAGGAGTTCCCAGTACATTATCCTTTCCCCTGTGTAATTACCTTAACAAGCTCCAGCTGTTTTTATTCTCAGAAGGTTTACTCCCTGATATACAGCTGCCTACCCCCTTTGTAAGTGCAGGTCCTAAATGAGCTTTTTTCTCTGTTTCCTCACCACAATCCAGATTCTTTTGGGGAGTTACCAGTACAGTAACCATACCAGGAAGTACTTAATTTATTAAGCTACTGCTTTTCTTAATCTCAGTGGAGATATTTACTGATAAACAGCTACCTACGCAGCATGTTCATGTCGTTCCTAAATGAGCTTTTATCTCTCTCCCCTCACCACAAATCAGAGTCTTCTGAGGAGTTCCCAGTACATTATCCTTTCCCCTGTGTAATTACCTTAAGAAGCTCCAGCTGTTTTTATTCTCAGAATGTTTACTCCCTGATATACAGCTGCCTACCCCCTTCGTAAGTGCATGTCTTAAATGAG
This sequence comes from Perognathus longimembris pacificus, assembly GCF_023159225.1. Classification (NCBI taxonomy): domain Eukaryota; kingdom Metazoa; phylum Chordata; class Mammalia; order Rodentia; family Heteromyidae; genus Perognathus; species Perognathus longimembris. The sequence goes on along the minus strand of NW_025957333.1, from coordinate 38,485 downwards.
CTTTTTTCTCTGTTCCATCACCACAATCCAGATTCTTTTGGGGAGTTACCAGTACAGAAACCATACCAGGAAGTACTTAATTCATTAAGCTACTGCTTTTCTTAATCTCAGTGGATTTATTTACTGATAAACAGCTACCTCCGCAGCATGTTCATGTCGTTCCTAAATGAGATTTATCTCTCTCCCCTCACCACAAATCAGATTCTTCTGAGGAGTTCCCAGTACATTATCCTTTCCCCTGTGTAATTACCTTAACAAGCTCCAGCTGTTTTTATTCTCAGAAGGTTTACTCCCTGATATACAGATGCCAACCCCCATTGTAAGTGCAGGTCCTAAATGAGCTTTTTTCTCTGTTCCCTCACCACAATCCAGATTCTTTTGGGGAGTTACCAGTACAGTAACCATACCAGGAAGTACTTAATTTATTAAGCTACTGCTTTTCTTAATCTCAGTGGAGATATTTACTGATAAACAGCTACCTACGCAGCATGTTCATGTCGTTCCTAAATGAGCTTTTATCTCTCTCCCCTCACCACAAATCAGATTCTTCTGAGGAGTTCCCAGTACATTATCCTTTCCCCTGTGTAATTACCTTAACAAGCTCCAGCTGTTTTTATTCTCAGAAGGTTTACTCCCTGATATACAGCTGCCTACCCCCTTCGTAAGTGCAGGTCCTAAATGAGCCTTTTTCTCTGTTCCCTCTCCACAATCCAGATTCTTTTGGGGAGTTACCAGTACAGTAACCATACCAGGAAGTACTTAATTTATTAAGCTACTGCTTTTCTTAATTTCAGTGGAGATATTTACTGATAAACAGCTACCTACGCAGCATGTTCATGTCGTTCCTAAATGAGCTTTTATCTCTCTCCCCTCACCACAAATCAGATTCTTCTGAGGAGTTCCAAGTACATTATCCTTTCCCCTGTGTAATTACCTTAACAAGCTCCAGCGGTTTTTATTCTCAGAAGCGATACTCCCTGATATACAGCTGCCTAACCCCTTCGTAAGTGCAGGTCCTACATGAGCTTTTTTCTCTGTTCCCTCACCACAATCCAGATTCTTTTGGGGAGTTACCAGTACAGTAACCATACCAGGAAGTACTTAATTTATTAAGCTACTGCTTTTCTTAATATCAGAGGAGATATTTACTGATAAACATCTACCTACGCAGCATGTTCATGTCGTTCCTAAAAGAGCTTTTATTTCTCTCCCCTCACCACAAATCAGATTCTTCTGAGGAGTTCCCAGTACATTATCCTTTCCCCTGTGTAATTACCTTAACAAGCTCCAGCTGTTTTTATTCTCAGAAGGTTTACTCCCTGATATACCGCTGCCTACCCCTTTCGTAAGTGCAGGTCTTAAATGAGCTTTTTTCTCTGTTCCCTCACCACAATCCAGATTCTTTTGGGGAGTTACCAGTACAGTAACCATACCAGGAAGTACTTAATTTATTAAGCTACTGCTTTTCTTAATCTCAGTGGAGATATTTCCTGATAAACAGCTACCTATGCAGCATGTTCATGTCGTTCCTAAATGAGCTTTTATCTCTCTCCCCTCACCACAAATCACATTCTTCTGAGGAGTTCCCAGTACATTATCCTTTCCCCTGTGTAATTACCTTAACAAGCTCCAGCTGTTTTTATTCTCAGAAGGTTTACTCCCTGATATACAGCTGCCAACCCCCTTAGTAAGTGCAGGTCCTAAATGAGCTTTTTTCTCTGTTCCCTCACCACAATCCAGATTCTTTTGGGGAGTTACCAGTACAGTAACCATACCAGGAAGTTCTTAATTTATTAAGCTACTGCTTTTCTTAATCTCAGTCGAGATATTTACTGATAAACAGCTACCTACGCAGCATGTTCATGTCGTTCCTAAATGAGCTTTTATCTCTCTCCCCTCACCACAAATCATATTCTTCTGAGGAGTTCCCAGTACATTATCCTTTCCCCTGTGTAATTACCTTAACAAGCTCCAGCTGTTTTTATTCTCAGAAGGTTTACTCCCTGATATACAGCTGCCTACCCCCTTCGTAAGTGCAGGTCCTAAATGAACATTTTTCTCTGTTTCCTCACCAAAATCCAGATTCTGTTGGGGAGTTACCAGTACAGTAACCATACCAGGAAGTACTTAATTTATTAAGCTACTGCTTTTCTTTTTCTCAGTGGAGATATTTACTGATAAAGAGCTACCTACGCAGCATGTTCATGTCGTTCCTAAATGAGCTTTTATCTCTCTCCCCTCACCACAAATCAGTTTCTTCTGAGGAGTTCCCGGTACATTATCCTTTCCCCAGTGTACCTTAACAAGCTCCAGCTGTTTTTATTCTGAGAAGTTTTACTCCCTGATATACAGCTGCCTACCCCCGTCATAAGTGCAGGTCCTAAATGAGCTTTTTTCTCTGTTCCCTCACCACAATCCAGACTCTTTTGGGGAGTTACCTGTACAGTAACCACACCAGGAAGTACTTAATTTATTAAGGTACTGCTTTTCTTAATCTCAGTGGAGATATTTACTGATAAACAGCTACCTACGCAGCATGTTCATGTCGTTCCTAAATAAGCTTTTATCTCTCTCCCCTCACCACAAATCATATTCTTCTGAGGAGTTCCCAGTACATTATCCTTTCCCCTGTGTAATTACCTTAACAAGCTCCAGCTGTTTTTATTCTCAGAAGGTTTACTCCCTGATATACAGCTGCCTACCCCCTTTGTAAGTGCAGGTCCTAAATGAGCTTTTTTCTCTGTTTCCTCACCACAATCCAGATTCTTTTGGGGAGTTACCAGTACAGTAACCATACCAGGAAGTACTTAATTTATTAAGCTACTGCTTTTCTTAATCTCAGTGGAGATATTTACTGATAAACAGCTACCTACGCAGCATGTTCATGTCGTTCCTAAATGAGCTTTTATCTCTCTCCCCTCACCACAAATCAGAGTCTCCTGAGGAGTTCCCAGTACATTATCCTTTCCCCTGTGTAATTACCTTAAGAAGCTCCACCTGTTTTTATTCTCAGAATGTTTACTCCCTGATATACAGCTGCCTACCCCCTTCGTAAGTGCAGGTCTTAAATGAGCTTTTTTCTCTGTTCCATCACCACAATCCAGATTCTTTTGGGGAGTTACCAGTACAGAAACCATACCAGGAAGTACTTAATTCATTAAGCTACTGCTTTTCTTAATCTCAGTGGATTTATTTACTGATAAACAGCTACCTCCGCAGCATGTTCATGTCGTTCCTAAATGAGATTTATCTCTCTCCCCTCACCACAAATCAGATTCTTCTGAGGAGTTCCCAGTACATTATCCTTTCCCCTGTGTAATTACCTTAACAAGCTCCAGCTGTTTTTATTCTCAGAAGGTTTACTCCCTGATATACAGCTGCCAACCCCCATTGTAAGTGCAGGTCCTAAATGAGCTTTTTTCTCTGTTCCCTCACCACAATCCAGATTCTTTTGGGGAGTTACCAGTACAGTGACCATACCAGGAAGTACTTAATTTATTAAGCTACTGCTTTTCTTAATCTCAGTGGAGATATTTACTGATAAACAGCTACCTACGCAGCATGTTCATGTCGTTACTAAATGAGCTTTTATCTCTCTCCCCTCACCACAAATCAGATTCTTCTGAGGAGTTCCCAGTACATTATCCTTTCCCCTGTGTAATTACCTTAACAATCTCCAGCTGTTTTTATTCTCAGAAGGTTTACTCCCTGATATACAGCTGCCTACCCCCTTCGCAAGTGCAGGTCCTAAATGAGCCTTTTTCTCTGTTCCCTCTCCACAATCCAGATTCTTTTGGGGAGTTACCAGTACAGTAACCATACCAGAAAGTACTTAATTTATTAAGCTACTGCTTTTCTTAATTTCAGTGGAGATATTTACTGATAAACAGCTACCTACGCAGCATGTTCATGTCGTTCCTAAAAGAGCTTTTATCTCTCTCCCCTCACCACAAATCAGATTCTTCTGAGGAGTTCCCAGTACATTTTCCTTTCCCCTGTGTAATTACCTTAACAAGCTCCAGCTGTTTTTATTCTCAGAAGGTTTACTCCCTGATATACCGCTGCCTACCCCTTTCGTAAGTGCAGGTCTTAAATGAGCTATTTTCTCTGTTCCCTCACCACAATCCAGATTCTTTTGGGGAGTTACCAGTACAGTAACCATACCAGGAAGTACTTAATTTATTAAGCTACTGCTTTTCTTAATCTCAGTGGAGATATTTCCTGATACACAGCTACCTATGCAGCATGTTCATGTCGTTCCTAAATGAGCTTTTTTCTCTCTCCCCTCACCACAAATCATATTCTTCTGAGGATTTCCCAGTACATTATCCTTTCCCCTGTGTAATTATCTTAACAAGATCCAGCTGTTTTTATTCTCAGAAGGTTTACTCCCTGATATACAGCTGCCTACCCCCTTCGTAAGTGCAGGTCCTAAATGAGCTTTTTTCTCTGTTCCCTCACCACAATCCAGGTTCATTTTGGGAGTTACCAGTACAGTAACCATACCAGGAAGTACTTAATTTATTAAGCTACTGCTTTTCTTAATCTCAGTGGAGATATTCACTGATAAACAGCTACCTACGCAGCACGTTCATGTCGTTCCTAAATGAGCTTTTATCTCTGTCCCCTCACCACAAATCAGATTCTTCTGAGGAGTTCCCAGTACATTATCCTTTCCCCTGTGTAATTACCTTAACAAGCTCCAGCTGTTTTTATTCTCAGAAGGTTTACTCCCAGATATACAGCTGCCTACCCCCTTCGTAAGTGCCGGTCCTAAATGAGCTTTTTTCTCTGTTCTCTCACCACAATCCAGATTCTTTTGGGGAGTTACCAGCACTGTAACCATACCATGAAGTACTTAATTTATTAAGCTACTGCTTTTTTTAATCTCAGTGGAGATATTTACTGATAAACAGCTACCTACGCAGCATGTTCATGTCGTTCATAAATGAGCTTTTATCTCTCTCCCCTCACCACAAATCAGATTCTTCTGAGGAGTTCCCAGTACATTATCCTTTACCCTGTGTAATTACCTTAACAAGCTCCAGCTGTTTTTATTCTCAGAAGGTTTACTCCCTGATATACAGCTGCCTACCCCCTTCGTAAGTGCAGGTCCTAAAGGAGCTTTTTTCTCTGTTCCCTCACCACAATCCAGATTCTTTTGGGGAGTTACAAGTACAGTAACCATAGCAGGAAGTACTTAATTTATTAAGCTACTGCTTTTCTTAATCTCAGTGGAGATATTTACTGATAAACAGCTACCTACGCAGCATGTTCATGTCGTTCATAAATTAGCTTTTATCTCTCTCCCTTCACCAACAAATCAGATTCTTCTGAGGAGTTCCCAGTACTTTATCCTTTCCCCTGTGTAATTACCTTAACTAGCACCAGCTGTTTTTATTCTCAGAAGGTTTACTCCCTGATATACAGCTGCTTACCCCCTTCGTAAGTGCAGGTCCTAAATGAGCTTTTTTCTCTGTTCCCTCACCACAATCCAGATTCTTTTGGGGAGTTACCGGTACAGTAACCATACCAGGAAGTACTTAATTTATTAAGCTACTGCTTTTCTTAATCTCAGTGGATTTATTTACTGATAAACACCTACCTACGCAGCATGTTCATGTCGTTCCTAAATGAGCTTATATCTCTCTCGCCTCACCACAAATCAGATTCTTCTGAGGAGTTCCCAGTACATTATCCTTTCCCCTGTGTAATTACCTTAACAATCTCAAGCTGTTTTTATTCTCAGAAGGTTTACTCCCTGATATACAGCTGCCTACCCCCTTCGTAAGTGCAGGTCCTAAATGAGTTTTTTTCTCTGTTCCCGCACCACAATCCAGATTCTTTTGGGGAGTTACCAGTACAGTAACCATACCAGGAAGTACTTAATTTATTAAGCTACTGCTTTTCTTAATCTCAGTGGAGATATTTACTGATAAACAGCTACCTACGCAGCATGTTCATGTCGTTCCTAAATGAGCTTTTTTCTCTGTTCCCTCACCACAATCCAGGTTCTTTTGGAGAGTTACCAGTAAAGTATCCATACCAGGAAGTACTTAATTTATTAAGCTACTGCTTTTCTTAATCTCAGTGGAGATATTTACTGATAAACAGCTACGTATGCAACATGTTCATTTCGTTCCTAAATGAGCTTTTATCTCTCTCCCCTCACCACAAATCAGATTCTTCTGACGAATTCTCAGTACATTATCCTTTCTTCTGGCTAATTACCTTAACAAGCTCCAGCTGTTTTTATTCTCAGAAGCGATACTCCCTGATATACAGCTGCCTACCCCCTTCGTAAGTGCAGGTCCTAAATGAGCTTTTTTCTCTGTTCCCTCACCACAATCCAGATTCTTTAGGGGAGTTACCAGTACAGTAACCATACCAGGAAGTACTTAATTTATTAAGCTACTGCTTTTCTTAATCTCAGTGGAGATATTTCCTGATAAACAACTACCTACGCAGCATGTTCATGTCGTTCCTAAATGAGCTTTTATCTCTCTCCCTTCACTAACAAATCAGATTCTTCGGAGGAGTTCCCAGTACTTTATCCTTTCCCCTGTGTAATTACCTTAACTAGCACCAGCTGTTTTTATTCTCAGAAGGTTTACTCCCTGATATACAGCTGCCTACCCCCTTCGTAAGTGCAGGTCCTAAATGAGCTTTTTTCTCTGTTCCCTCACCACAATCCAGATTCTTTTGGGGAGTTACCAGTACAGTAACCATACCAGGAAGTACTTAATTTATTAAGCTACTGCTTTTCTTAATCTCAGTGGAGATATTTACTGATAAACAACTACCTACGCAGCATGTTCATGTCGTTCCTAAATGAGCTTTTATCTCTCTCCCCTCACCACAAATCAGATTCTTCTGAGGAGTTCCCAGTACATTATCCTTTCCCCTGTGTAATTACCTTAACAAGCTCCAGCTGTTTTTATTCTCAGAATGTTTACTCCCTGATATACAGCTGCCTACCCCCTTCGTAAGTGCAGGTCCTAAATGAGCTTTTTTCTCTGTTCCCTCACCACAATCCAGATTCTTTTGGGGAGTTACCAGTACAGTAACCATACCAGGAAGTACTTAATTTATTAAGCTACTGCTTTTCTTAATCTCAGTGGAGATATTTACTGATAAACAACTACCTACGCAGCATGTTCATGTCGTTCTTAAATGAGCTTTTATCTCTCTCCACTCACCACAAATCAGATTCTTCTGAGGAGTTCCCAGTACATTATCCTTTCCCCTGTGTAATTACCTTAACAAGCTCCAGCTGTTTTTATTCTCAGAAGGTTTACTCCCTGATATACAGCTGCCTACCCCCTTCGTAAGTGCAGGTCCTAAATGAGCTTTTTTCTCTGTTCCCTCACCACAATCCAGGTTCATTTGTGGAGTTACCAGTACAGTAACCATAGCAGGAAGTACTTAATTTATTAAGCTACTGCTTTTCTTAATCTCAGTGGATTTATTTATTGATAAACACCTACCTACGCAGCATGTTCATGTCGTTCCTAAATGAGCTTTTATCTCTCTCCCCTCACCACAAATCAGAGTCTCCTGAGGAGTTCCCAGTACATTATCCTTTCCCCTGTGTAATTACCTTAAGAAGCTCCACCTGTTTTTATTCTCAGAATGTTTACTCCCTGATATACAGCTGCCTACCCCCTTCGTAAGTGCAGGTCTTAAATGAGCTTTTTTCTCTGTTCCATCACCACAATCCAGATTCTTTTGGGGAGTTACCAGTACAGAAACCATACCAGGAAGTACTTAATTCATTAAGCTACTGCTTTTCTTAATCTCAGTGGATTTATTTACTGATAAACAGCTACCTCCGCAGCATGTTCATGTCGTTCCTAAATGAGATTTATCTCTCTCCCCTCACCACAAATCAGATTCTTCTGAGGAGTTCCCAGTACATTATCCTTTCCCCTGTGTAATTACCTTAACAAGCTCCAGCTGTTTTTATTCTCAGAAGGTTTACTCCCTGATATACAGCTGCCAACCCCCATTGTAAGTGCAGGTCCTAAATGAGCTTTTTTCTCTGTTCCCTCACCACAATCCAGATTCTTTTGGGGAGTTACCAGTACAGTGACCATACCAGGAAGTACTTAATTTATTAAGCTACTGCTTTTCTTAATCTCAGTGGAGATATTTACTGATAAACAGCTACCTACGCAGCATGTTCATGTCGTTACTAAATGAGCTTTTATCTCTCTCCCCTCACCACAAATCAGATTCTTCTGAGGAGTTCCCAGTACATTATCCTTTCCCCTGTGTAATTACCTTAACAATCTCCAGCTGTTTTTATTCTCAGAAGGTTTACTCCCTGATATACAGCTGCCTACCCCCTTCGCAAGTGCAGGTCCTAAATGAGCCTTTTTCTCTGTTCCCTCTCCACAATCCAGATTCTTTTGGGGAGTTACCAGTACAGTAACCATACCAGAAAGTACTTAATTTATTAAGCTACTGCTTTTCTTAATTTCAGTGGAGATATTTACTGATAAACAGCTACCTACGCAGCATGTTCATGTCGTTCCTAAAAGAGCTTTTATCTCTCTCCCCTCACCACAAATCAGATTCTTCTGAGGAGTTCCCAGTACATTTTCCTTTCCCCTGTGTAATTACCTTAACAAGCTCCAGCTGTTTTTATTCTCAGAAGGTTTACTCCCTGATATACCGCTGCCTACCCCTTTCGTAAGTGCAGGTCTTAAATGAGCTATTTTCTCTGTTCCCTCACCACAATCCAGATTCTTTTGGGGAGTTACCAGTACAGTAACCATACCAGGAAGTACTTAATTTATTAAGCTACTGCTTTTCTTAATCTCAGTGGAGATATTTCCTGATAAACAGCTACCTATGCAGCATGTTCATGTCGTTCCTAAATGAGCTTTTTTCTCTCTCCCCTCACCACAAATCATATTCTTCTGAGGATTTCCCAGTACATTATCCTTTCCCCTGTGTAATTATCTTAACAAGATCCAGCTGTTTTTATTCTCAGAAGGTTTACTCCCTGATATACAGCTGCCTACCCCCTTCGTAAGTGCAGGTCCTAAATGAGCTTTTTTCTCTGTTCCCTCACCACAATCCAGGTTCATTTTGGGAGTTACCAGTACAGTAACCATACCAGGAAGTACTTAATTTATTAAGCTACTGCTTTTCTTAATCTCAGTGGAGATATTCACTGATAAACAGCTACCTACGCAGCACGTTCATGTCGTTCCTAAATGAGCTTTTATCTCTGTCCCCTCACCACAAATCAGATTCTTCTGAGGAGTTCCCAGTACATTATCCTTTCCCCTGTGTAATTACCTTAACAAGCTCCAGCTGTTTTTATTCTCAGAAGGTTTACTCCCAGATATACAGCTGCCTACCCCCTTCGTAAGTGCCGGTCCTAAATGAGCTTTTTTCTCTGTTCTCTCACCACAATCCAGATTCTTTTGGGGAGTTACCAGCACTGTAACCATACCATGAAGTACTTAATTTATTAAGCTACTGCTTTTTTTAATCTCAGTGGAGATATTTACTGATAAACAGCTACCTACGCAGCATGTTCATGTCGTTCATAAATGAGCTTTTATCTCTCTCCCCTCACCACAAATCAGATTCTTCTGAGGAGTTCCCAGTACATTATCCTTTACCCTGTGTAATTACCTTAACAAGCTCCAGCTGTTTTTATTCTCAGAAGGTTTACTCCCTGATATACAGCTGCCTACCCCCTTCGTAAGTGCAGGTCCTAAATGAGCTTTTTTCTCTGTTCCCTCACCACAATCCAGATTCTTTTGGGGAGTTACAAGTACAGTAACCATAGCAGGAAGTACTTAATTTATTAAGCTACTGCTTTTCTTAATCTCAGTGGAGATATTTACTGATAAACAGCTACCTACGCAGCATGTTCATGTCGTTCATAAATTAGCTTTTATCTCTCTCCCTTCACCAACAAATCAGATTCTTCTGAGGAGTTCCCAGTACTTTATCCTTTCCCCTGTGTAATTACCTTAACTAGCACCAGCTGTTTTTATTCTCAGAAGGTTTACTCCCTGATATACAGCTGCTTACCCCCTTCGTAAGTGCAGGTCCTAAATGAGCTTTTTTCTCTGTTCCCTCACCACAATCCAGATTCTTTTGGGGAGTTACCGGTACAGTAACCATACCAGGAAGTACTTAATTTATTAAGCTACTGCTTTTCTTAATCTCAGTGGATTTATTTACTGATAAACACCTACCTACGCAGCATGTTCATGTCGTTCCTAAATGAGCTTATATCTCTCTCGCCTCACCACAAATCAGATTCTTCTGAGGAGTTCCCAGTACATTATCCTTTCCCCTGTGTAATTACCTTAACAATCTCAAGCTGTTTTTATTCTCAGAAGGTTTACTCCCTGATATACAGCTGCCTACCCCCTTCGTAAGTGCAGGTCCTAAATGAGCTTTTTTCTCTGTTCCCGCACCACAATCCAGATTCTTTTGGGGAGTTACCAGTACAGTAACCATACCAGGAAGTACTTAATTTATTAAGCTACTGCTTTTCTTAATCTCAGTGGAGATATTTACTGATAAACAGCTACCTACGCAGCATGTTCATGTCGTTCCTAAATGAGCTTTTTTCTCTGTTCACTCACCACAATCCAGGTTCTTTTGGAGAGTTACCAGTAAAGTATCCATACCAGGAAGTACTTAATTTATTAAGCTACTGCTTTTCTTAATCTCAGTGGAGATATTTACTGATAAACAGCTACGTATGCAACATGTTCATTTCGTTCCTAAATGAGCTTTTATCTCTCTCCCCTCACCACAAATCAGATTCTTCTGACGAATTCTCAGTACATTATCCTTTCTTCTGGCTAATTACCTTAACAAGCTCCAGCTGTTTTTATTCTCAGAAGCGATACTCCCTGATATACAGCTGCCTACCCCCTTCGTAAGTGCAGGTCCTAAATGAGCTTTTTTCTCTGTTCCCTCACCACAATCCAGATTCTTTAGGGGAGTTACCAGTACAGTAACCATACCAGGAAGAACTTAATTTATTAAGCTACTGCTTTTCTTAATCTCAGTGGAGATATTTCCTGATAAACAACTACCTACGCAGCATGTTCATGTCGTTCCTAAATGAGCTTTTATCTCTCTCCCTTCACTAACAAATCAGATTCTTCGGAGGAGTTCCCAGTACTTTATCCTTTCCCCTGTGTAATTACCTTAACTAGCACCAGCTGTTTTTATTCTCAGAAGGTTTACTCCCTGATATACAGCTGCCTACCCCCTTCGTAAGTGCAGGTCCTAAATGAGCTTTTTTCTCTGTTCCCTCACCACAATCCAGATTCTTTTGGGGAGTTACCAGTACAGTAACCATACCAGGAAGTACTTAATTTATTAAGCTACTGCTTTTCTTAATCTCAGTGGAGATATTTACTGATAAACAACTACCTACGCAGCATGTTCATGTCGTTCCTAAATGAGCTTTTATCTCTCTCCCCTCACCACAAATCAGATTCTTCTGAGGAGTTCCCAGTACATTATCCTTTCCCCTGTGTAATTACCTTAACAAGCTCCAGCTGTTTTTATTCTCAGAATGTTTACTCCCTGATATACAGCTGCCTACCCCCTTCGTAAGTGCAGGTCCTAAATGAGCTTTTTTCTCTGTTCCCTCACCACAATCCAGATTCTTTTGGGGAGTTACCAGTACAGTAACCATACCAGGAAGTACTTAATTTATTAAGCTACTGCTTTTCTTAATCTCAGTGGAGATATTTACTGATAAACAACTACCTACGCAGCATGTTCATGTCGTTCTTAAATGAGCTTTTATCTCTCTCCACTCACCACAAATCAGATTCTTCTGAGGAGTTCCCAGTACATTATCCTTTCCCCTGTGTAATTACCTTAACAAGCTCCAGCTGTTTTTATTCTCAGAAGGTTTACTCCCTGATATACAGCTGCCTACCCCCTTCGTAAGTGCAGGTCCTAAATGAGCTTTTTTCTCTGTTCCCTCACCACAATCCAGGTTCATTTGTGGAGTTACCAGTACAGTAACCATAGCAGGAAGTACTTAATTTATTAAGCTACTGCTTTTCTTAATCTCAGTGGAGATATTCACTGATAAACAGCTACCTACGCAGCATGTTCATGTCGTTCATAAATTAGCTTTTATCTCTCTCCCTTCACCAACAAATCAGATTCTTCTGAGGAGTTCCCAGTACTTTATCCTTTCCCCTGTGTAATTACCTTAACTAGCACCAGCTGTTTTTATTCTCAGAAGGTTTACTCCCTGATATACAGCTGCTTACCCCCTTCGTAAGTGCAGGTCCTAAATGAGCTTTTTTCTCTGTTCCCTCACCACAATCCAGATTCTTTTGGGGAGTTACCAGTACAGTAACCATACCAGGAAGTACTTAATTTATTAAGCTACTGCTTTTCTTAATCTCAGTGGATTTATTTATTGATAAACACCTACCTACGCAGCATGTTCATGTCGTTCCTAAATGAGCTTATATCTCTCTCGCCTCACCACAAATCAGATTCTTCTGAGGAGTTCCCAGTACATTATCCTTTCTGCTGTGTAATTACCTTAACAATCTCAATCTGTTTTTATTCTCAGAAGGTTTACTCCCTGATATACAGCTGCCTACCCCCTTCGTAAGTGCACGTCCTAAATGAGCTTTTTGCTCTGTACCCTCACCACAATCCAGATTCTTTTGGGGAGTTACCAGTACAGTAACCATACCAGGAAGTACTTAATTTATTAAGCTACTGCTTTTCTTAATCTCAGTGGAGATATTTACTGATAAACAGCTACCTACGCAGCATGTTCATGTCGTTCCTAAATGAGCTTTTATCTTTCTCCCCTCACCACAAATCAGATTCTTCTGAGGAGTTCCCAGTACATTATCCTTTCCCCTGTGTAATTACCTTAACAAGATCCAGCTGTTTTTATTCTCAGAAGGTTTACTCCCTGATATACAGCTGCCTACCCCCTTCGTAAGTGCCGGTCCTAAATGAGCTTTTTTCTCTGTTCCCTCACCACAATCCAGATTCTTCTGGGGAGTTACCAGTACAGTAACCATACCAGGAAGTACTTAGTTTATTAAGCTACTGCGTTTCTTAATCTCAGTGGAGATATTTACTTATAAACAGCTACCTACGCAGCATGTTCATGTCGTTCCTAAATGAGCTTTTATCTCTCTCCCCTCACCAAAAATCAGATTCTTCTGAGGAGTTCCCAGTACATTATCCTTTCCCCTGTGTAATTACCTTAACAAGCTCCATCTGTTTTTATTCTCAGAAGGTTTACTCCCTGATATACAGCTGCATACCCCATTCATAAGTGCAGGTCCTAAATGAGCTTTTTTCTCTGTTCCCTCACCACAATCCAGATTCTTTTGGGGAGTTACCAGTACAGTAACCATACCAGGAAGTACTTAATTTATTAAGCTACTGCTATTCTTAATCTCAGTGGAGATATTTACTGATAAACAGCTACCTACGCAGCATGTTCATGTCCTTCCTAATGGAGCTTTTATCTCTCTCCCCTCACCAACAAATCAGATCCTTCTGAGGAGTTCCCAGTACTTTATCCTTTCCCCTGTGTAATTATCTTAACAAGCTCCAGCTGTTTTTATTCTCAGAAGGTTTACTCCCTGATATACATCTGCCTACCCCCTTCGTAAGTGCAGGTCATAAATGAGCTTTTTTCTCTGTTCCCTCACCATAATCCAGATTCTTTTGGGGAGTTCCCAGTAGAGTAACCATACAGGAAGTACTTAATTTATTAAGCTACTGAATTTCTTAATCTCAGTGGATTTATTTACTGATAAACAGCTACCTACGCAGCATGTTCATGTCGTTCCTAAATGAGCTTTTATCTCTCTCCCCTCACCACAAATCAGATTCTTCTTAGGAGTTCCCAGTACATTATCCTTTCCCTTGTGTAATTACCTTAACAAGCTCCAGCTGTTTTTATTCTCAGAAGGTTTACTCCCTGATATACAGCTGCCTACCCCCTTCGTAAGTGCAGGTCCTAAATGAGCTTTTTTCTCTGTTCCCTCACCACAATCCAGATTCCTTTTGGGAGTTACCAGTACAGTAACCATACCAGGAAGTACTTAAGTTATTAAGCTACTGCTTTTCTTAATCTCAGTAGAGATATTTACTGATAAACAGCTACGTATGCAGCATGTTCATGTCGTTCCTAAATGAGCTTTTATCTTTCTCCCCTCACCACAAATCAGATTCTTCTGAGGAGTTCCCAGTACATTATCCTTTCCCCTGTGTAATTACCTTAACAAGCTCCAGCTGTTTTTATTCTCAGAAGGTTTACTCCCTGATATACAGCTGCCTACCCCCTTCGTAAGTGCAGGTCCTAAATGAGCTTTTTTCTCTGTTCCTTCAACACAATCCAGTTTCTTCTGGGGAGTTACCAGTACAATAACCATTCCAGGAAGTACTTAATTTATTAAGCTACTGCTTTTCTTAATCTCAGTAGAGATATTTACTGATAAACAGCTACCTAAGCAGCATGTTCATGTCGTTCTTAATGAGCTTTTATCTCTCTCCCCTCACCACAAATCAGATTCTTCTGAGGAGTTCCCAGTACATTATCCTTTCCCCTGTGTAATTACCTTAACAAGTTCCAGCTGTTTTTATTCTCAAAGGTTTACTCACTGATATACAACTGCCTACCCCCTTCGTAAGTGCAGGTCCTAAATGAGCTTTTTTCTCTCTTCCCTCACCACAATGCAGATTCTTTTGGGGAGTTACCAGTATAGTTACCATACCAGGAAGTACTTAATTTATTAAGCTACTGCTTTTCTTAATCTCAGTGGAGATATTTACTGATAAACAGCTACCTACGCAGCATCTTCATGTCGTTCCTAAATGAGCTTTTATCTCTCTCCACTCACCACAAATCAGATTCTTCTGGGAGTTCCCAGTACATTATCCTTTCCCCTGTGTAATTACCTTAACAAGCTCCAGCTGTTTTTATTCTCAGAAGGTTTAGTCCCTGATATACAGCGGCCTACCCCCTTCGTAAGTGCAGGTCCTAAATGAGCTTTATTCTCTGTTCCCTCACCACAATCCAGATTCTTTTGGGGAGTTACCAGTACAGTAACCATACCAGGAAGTACTTAATTTATTAAGCTACTGCTTTTCTTAATCTCAGTGGAGATATTTACTGATAAACAGCTACCTACGCAGCATGGTCATGTTGTTCCTAAATGAGCTTTTTTCACTCTCCCCTCACCACAAATCAGATTCTTCTGAGGAGTTTCCGGTACATTATCCTTTCCCCAGTGTACCTTAACAAGCTCCAGCTGTTTTTTTCTCAGAAGTTTTACTCCCTGATATACAGCTGCCTATCCCCGTCGTAAGTGCAGGTCCTAAATGAGCTTTTTTCTCTGTTCCCTCACCACAATCCAGATTCTTTTGGGGAGTTACCAGTACAGTATCCATACCAGGAAGTACTTAATTTATTAAGCTACTGCTTTTCTTAATCTCAGGGGAGATATTTACTGATAAACAGCTACCTACGCAGCATGTTCATGTCGTTCCTAAATGAGCTTCTATCTCTCTCCCCTCACCACAAATCAGATTCTTCTGAGGAGTTCCCAGTACATTATCCTTTCCCCTGTGTAATTACCTTAACAAGCTCCAGCTTTTTTTATTCTCAGAAGGTTTATTCCCTGATATATAGCTGCCTAACCCCTTCGTAAGTGCAGGTCCTAAATCAGCTTTTTTCTCTGTTCCCTCACCACAATCCAGATTCTTTTGGGGAGTTACCAGTACAGTAACCATACCAGGAAGTACTTAATTTATTAAGCTACTGCTTTTATTAATCTCAGTGGAGATATTTACTGATAAACAGCTACCTACGCAGCATGTTCATGTCGTTCCTAAATGAGGTTTTATCTCTCTCCCGTCACCACAAATCATATTCTTCTGAGGAGTTCCCAGTACATTATCATTTCCCCTGTGTAATTACCTTAACAAGCTCCAGCTGTTTTTATTCTCAGAAGGTTTACTCCCTGATATACAGCTGCCTACTCCCTTCGTAAGTGCCGGTCCTAAATGAGCTTTGTTCTCTGTTCCCTCACCAAAATCCAGATTCTTTTGGGGAGTTACCAGTAGAGTAACCATACCAGGAAGTACTTAATTTATTAAGCTACTGCTTTTCTTAATCTCAGTGGAGATATTTGCTGATAAACAGTTACCTACGCAGCATGTTCATGTCGTTCCTAAATGAGCTTTTATCTCTCTCCCCTCACCACAAATCAGATTCTTCTGAGGAGTTCCCGGTACATTATCCTTTCCCCTGTGTAATTACCTTAACAAGCTCCAGCTGTCTTTATTCGCAGAAGGTTTACTCCCTGATATACAGCTGCCTACCCCCTTCGTAAGTGCAGGTCCAAAATGAGCTATTTTTCTCTGTTCCCTCACCACAATCCAGATTCTTTTGGGGAGTTACCAGTAGAGTAACCATACCAGGAAGTACTTAATTTATTAAGCTACTGCTTTTCTTAAACTCAGTGGAGATATTTGCTGATAAACAGCTACCTACGCAGCATGTTCATGTCATTCTTAAATGAGCTTTTATCTCTCTCCCCTCACCACGAATCAGATTCTTCTGAGGAGTTCCCAGTACATTATCCTTTCCCCTGTGTAATTACCTTAACAAGCTCCAGCTGTTTTTATTCTCAGAAGGTTTACTCCCTGATATACAGTTGCCTACCCCCTTCGTAAGTGCAGGTCATGAATGATCTTTTTTCTCTGTTCCCTCACCACAATCCAGATTCTTTTGGGGAGTTACCAGTACAGTAACCATACCAGGAAGTTCTTAATTTATTAAGCTACTGCTTTTCTTAATCTCAGTGGAGATATTTACTGATAAACAGCTACCTACGCAGCATGTTCATGTCGTTCCTAAATGAGCTTTTATCTCTCTCCCCTCACCACAAATCAGATTCTTCTGAGGAGTTCCCGGTACATTATCCTTTCCCCTGTGTAATTACCTTAAAAAGCTCCTGCTGTTTTTATTCTCAGAAGGTTTACTCCCTTATATACAGCTGCCTAACCCCTTCGTAAGTGCAGGTCCTAAATCAGCTTTTTTCTCTGTTCCCTCACCACAATCTAGATTCTTTTGGGGAGGTACCAGTACAGTAACCATACCAGGAAGTACTTAATTTATTAAGCTACTGCTTTTCTTAATCTCAGTGGAGATATTTACTGATAAACAGCTACCTACGCAGCATGTTCATGTCGTTCCTAAGTGAGCTTTTATCTCTCTCCCCTCACCACAAATCAGATTCTTCTCAGGAGTTCCCAGTACATTATCCTTTCCCCTGTGTAATTACCTTAACAAGCTCCAGCTGTTTTTATTCTCAGAAGGGATACTCCCTGATATACAGCTGCCTACCCCCTTCGTAAGTGCAGGTCCTAAATGAGCTTTTTTCTCTCTTCCCTCACCACAATCCAGATTCTTTTGGGGAGTTACCAGTACAGAAACCATACCAGGAAGTACTTAATTCATTAAGGTACTGCTTTTCTTAATCTCAGTGGAGATATTTGATGATAAACAGCTACATACGCAGCATGTTCATGTCGTTCCTAAATGAGCTTTTATCTCTCTCCCCTCACCACGAATCAGATTCTTCTGAGGAGTTCCCAGTACATTATCCTTTCCCCTGTGTAATTACCTTAACAAGCTCCAGCTGTTTTTATTCTCAGAAGGTTTACTCCCTGATATACATCTGCCTACCCCCTTCGTAAGTGCAGGTCATAAATGAGCTTTTTTCTCTGTTCCCTCACCATAATCCAGATTCTTTTGGGGAGTTCCCAGTAGAGTAACCATACAGGAAGTACTTAATTTATTCAGCTACTGAATTTCTTAATCTCAGTGGATTTATTTACTGATAAACAGCTACCTACGCAGCATGTTCATGTCGTTCCTAAATGAGCTTTTATCTCTCTCCCCTCACCACAAATCAGATTCTTCTTAGGAGTTCCCAGTACATTATCCTTTCCCTTGTGTAATTACCTTAACAAGCTCCAGCTGTTTTTATTCTCAGAAGGTTTACTCCCTGATATACAGCTGCCTACCCCCTTCGTAAGTGCAGGTCCTAAATGAGCTTTTTTCTCTGTTCCCTCACCACAATCCAGATTCCTTTTGGGAGTTACCAGTACAGTAACCATACCAGGAAGTACTTAAGTTATTAAGCTACTGCTTTTCTTAATCTCAGTAGAGATATTTACTGATAAACAGCTACGTATGCAGCATGTTCATGTCGTTCCTAAATGAGCTTTTATCTTTCTCCCCTCACCACAAATCAGATTCTTCTGAGGAGTTCCCAGTACATTATCCTTTCCCCTGTGTAATTACCTTAACAAGCTCCAGCTGTTTTTATTCTCAGAAGGTTTACTCCCTGATATACAGCTGCCTACCCCCTTCGTAAGTGCAGGTCCTAAATGAGCTTTTTTCTCTGTTCCTTCAACACAATCCAGTTTCTTCTGGGGAGTTACCAGTACAATAACCATTCCAGGAAGTACTTAATTTATTAAGCTACTGCTTTTCTTAATCTCAGTAGAGATATTTACTGATAAACAGCTACCTAAGCAGCATGTTCATGTCGTTCTTAATGAGCTTTTATCTCTCTCCCCTCACCACAAATCAGATTCTTCTGAGGAGTTCCCAGTACATTATCCTTTCCCCTGTGTAATTACCTTAACAAGTTCCAGCTGTTTTTATTCTCAAAGGTTTACTCACTGATATACAACTGCCTACCCCCTTCGTAAGTGCAGGTCCTAAATGAGCTTTTTTCTCTCTTCCCTCACCACAATGCAGATTCTTTTGGGGAGTTACCAGTATAGTTACCATACCAGGAAGTACTTAATTTATTAAGCTACTGCTTTTCTTAATCTCAGTGGAGATATTTACTGATAAACAGCTACCTACGCAGCATCTTCATGTCGTTCCTAAATGAGCTTTTATCTCTCTCCACTCACCACAAATCAGATTCTTCTGGGAGTTCCCAGTACATTATCCTTTCCCCTGTGTAATTACCTTAACAAGCTCCAGCTGTTTTTATTCTCAGAAGGTTTAGTCCCTGATATACAGCGGCCTACCCCCTTCGTAAGTGCAGGTCCTAAATGAGCTTTATTCTCTGTTCCCTCACCACAATCCAGATTCTTTTGGGGAGTTACCAGTACAGTAACCATACCAGGAAGTACTTAATTTATTAAGCTACTGCTTTTCTTAATCTCAGTGGAGATATTTACTGATAAACAGCTACCTACGCAGCATGGTCATGTTGTTCCTAAATGAGCTTTTTTCACTCTCCCCTCACCACAAATCAGATTCTTCTGAGGAGTTTCCGGTACATTATCCTTTCCCCAGTGTACCTTAACAAGCTCCAGCTGTTTTTTTCTCAGAAGTTTTACTCCCTGATATACAGCTGCCTATCCCCGTCGTAAGTGCAGGTCCTAAATGAGCTTTTTTCTCTGTTCCCTCACCACAATCCAGATTCTTTTGGGGAGTTACCAGTACAGTATCCATACCAGGAAGTACTTAATTTATTAAGCTACTGCTTTTCTTAATCTCAGGGGAGATATTTACTGATAAACAGCTACCTACGCAGCATGTTCATGTCGTTCCTAAATGAGCTTCTATCTCTCTCCCCTCACCACAAATCAGATTCTTCTGAGGAGTTCCCAGTACATTATCCTTTCCCCTGTGTAATTACCTTAACAAGCTCCAGCTTTTTTTATTCTCAGAAGGTTTATTCCCTGATATATAGCTGCCTAACCCCTTCGTAAGTGCAGGTCCTAAATCAGCTTTTTTCTCTGTTCCCTCACCACAATCCAGATTCTTTTGGGGAGTTACCAGTACAGTAACCATACCAGGAAGTACTTAATTTATTAAGCTACTGCTTTTATTAATCTCAGTGGAGATATTTACTGATAAACAGCTACCTACGCAGCATGTTCATGTCGTTCCTAAATGAGGTTTTATCTCTCTCCCCTCACCACAAATCAGATTCTTCTGAGGAGTTCCCAGTACATTATCATTTCCCCTGTGTAATTACCTTAACAAGCTCCAGCTGTTTTTATTCTCAGAAGGTTTACTCCCTGATATACAGCTGCCTACTCCCTTCGTAAGTGCCGGTCCTAAATGAGCTTTGTTCTCTGTTCCCTCACCAAAATCCAGATTCTTTTGGGGAGTTACCAGTAGAGTAACCATACCAGGAAGTACTTAATTTATTAAGCTACTGCTTTTCTTAATCTCAGTGGAGATATTTGCTGATAAACAGTTACCTACGCAGCATGTTCATGTCGTTCCTAAATGAGCTTTTATCTCTCTCCCCTCACCACAAATCAGATTCTTCTGAGGAGTTCCCGGTACATTATCCTTTCCCCTGTGTAATTACCTTAACAAGCTCCAGCTGTCTTTATTCGCAGAAGGTTTACTCCCTGATATACAGCTGCCTACCCCCTTCGTAAGTGCAGGTCCAAAATGAGCTATTTTTCTCTGTTCCCTCACCACAATCCAGATTCTTTTGGGGAGTTACCAGTAGAGTAACCATACCAGGAAGTACTTAATTTATTAAGCTATTGCTTTTCTTAAACTCAGTGGAGATATTTGCTGATAAACAGCTACCTACGCAGCATGTTCATGTCATTCTTAAATGAGCTTTTATCTCTCTCCCCTCACCACGAATCAGATTCTTCTGAGGAGTTCCCAGTACATTATCCTTTCCCCTGTGTAATTACCTTAACAAGCTCCAGCTGTTTTTATTCTCAGAAGGTTTACTCCCTGATATACAGTTGCCTACCCCCTTCGTAAGTGCAGGTCATGAATGATCTTTTTTCTCTGTTCCCTCACCACAATCCAGATTCTTTTGGGGAGTTACCAGTACAGTAACCATACCAGGAAGTTCTTAATTTATTAAGCTACTGCTTTTCTTAATCTCAGTGGAGATATTTACTGATAAACAGCTACCTACGCAGCATGTTCATGTCGTTCCTAAATGAGCTTTTATCTCTCTCCCCTCACCACAAATCAGATTCTTCTGAGGAGTTCCCGGTACATTATCCTTTCCCCTGTGTAATTACCTTAAAAAGCTCCTGCTGTTTTTATTCTCAGAAGGTTTACTCCCTTATATACAGCTGCCTAACCCCTTCGTAAGTGCAGGTCCTAAATCAGCTTTTTTCTCTGTTCCCTCACCACAATCTAGATTCTTTTGGGGAGGTACCAGTACAGTAACCATACCAGGAAGTACTTAATTTATTAAGCTACTGCTTTTCTTAATCTCAGTGGAGATATTTACTGATAAACAGCTACCTACGCAGCATGTTCATGTCGTTCCTAAGTGAGCTTTTATCTCTCTCCCCTCACCACAAATCAGATTCTTCTCAGGAGTTCCCAGTACATTATCCTTTCCCCTGTGTAATTACCTTAACAAGCTCCAGCTGTTTTTATTCTCAGAAGGGATACTCCCTGATATACAGCTGCCTACCCCCTTCGTAAGTGCAGGTCCTAAATGAGCTTTTTTCTCTCTTCCCTCACCACAATCCAGATTCTTTTGGGGAGTTACCAGTACAGAAACCATACCAGGAAGTACTTAATTCATTAAGGTACTGCTTTTCTTAATCTCAGTGGAGATATTTGATGATAAACAGCTACATACGCAGCATGTTCATGTCGTTCCTAAATGAGCTTTTATCTCTCTCCCCTCACCACGAATCAGATTCTTCTGAGGAGTTCCCAGTACATTATCCTTTCCCCTGTGTAATTACCTTAACAAGCTCCAGCTGTTTTTATTCTCAGAAGGTTTACTCCCTGATATACAGCTGCCTACCCCCTTCGTAAGTGCAGGTAATGAATGATGTTTTTTCTCTGTTCCCTCACCACAATCCAGATTCTTTTGGGGAGTTACCAGTAGAGTAACCATACCAGGAAGTACTTAATTTATTATGCTACTGCTTTTCTTAATCTCAGTGGAGATATTTGCTGATAAACAGCTACATACGCAGCATGTTCATGTCGTTCCTAAATGAGCTTTTATCTCTCTCCCCTCACCACGAATCAGATTCTTCTGAGGAGTTCCCAGTACATTATCCTTTCCCCTGTGTAATTACCTTAACAAGCTCCAGCTGTTTTTATTCTCAGAAGGTTTACTCCCTGATATACAGCTGCCTACCCCCTTCGTAAGTGCAGGTAATGAATGATGTTTTTTCTCTGTTCCCTCACCACAATCCAGATTCTTTTGGGGAGTTACCAGTACAGTAACCATACCAGGAAGTACTTAATTTATTAAGCTACTGCTTTTCGTAATCTCAGTGGAGATATTTATTGATAAACAGCTACCTACGCAGCATGTTCATGTCGTTCCTAAATGAGCTTTTATCTCTCTCCCCTCACCACAAATCATATTCTTTTGAGGAGTTCCCAGTACATTATCCTTTCCCCTGTGTAATTACCTTAACAAGCTCCAGCTGTTTTTATTCTCAGAAGGTTTACTCCCTGATATACAGCTGCCTACCCCCTTCGTAAGTGCAGGTCCTAAATGAGCTTTTTTCTCTGTTCCCTCCCCACAATCCAGATTCTTTTGGGGAGTTACCAGTACAGTAACCATACCAGGAAGTACTTAATTTATTAAGCTACTGCTTTTCGTAATCTCAGTGGAGATATTTATTGATAAACAGCTAACTACGCAGCATGTTCATGTCGTTCCTAAATGAGCTTTTATCTCTCTCCCCTCACCACAAATCATATTCTTCTGAGGAGTTCCCAGTACATTATCCTTTCCCCTGTGTAATTACCTTAACAAGCTCCAGCTGTTTTTATTCTCAGAAGGTTTACTCCCTGATATACAGCTGCCTACCCCCTTCGTAAGTGCAGGTCTTAAATGAGCTTTTTTCTCTGTTCCCTCACCACAATCCAGATTCTTTTGGGGAGTTACCAGTAGAGTAACCATACCAGGAAGTACTTAATTTATTAAGCTACTGCTTTTCTTAATCTCAGTGGATATATTTGCTGATGAACAGCTACCTACGCAGCATGTTCATGTCGTTCCTAAATGAGCTTTTATCTCTCTCCCCTCACCACAAATCAGATTCTTCTGAGGAGTTCCCAGTACATTATCCTTTCCCCTGTGTAATTACCTTAACAAGCTCCAGCTGTTTTTATTCTCAGAAGGTTTACTCCCTGATATACCGCTGCCTACCCCCTTCGTAAGTGCACGTCATGAATGATCTTTTTTCTCTGTTCCCTCACCACAATCCAGATTCTTTTGGGGAGTTACCAGTACAGTAACCATACCAGGAAGTTCTTAATTTATTAAGCTACTTCTTTTCTTAATCTCAGTGGAGATATTTACTGATAAACTGCTACCTACGCAGCATGTTCATGTCGTTCCTCAATGAGCTTTTATCTCTCTCCCCTCACCACAAATCAGATTCTTCTGAGGAGTTCCCGGTACATTATCCTTTCCCCTGTGTAATTACCTTAACAAGCTCCAGCTGTTTTTATTCTCAGAAGGTTTACTCCCTGATATACAGCTGCCTACCCCTTCGTAGGTGCAGGTCCTAAATGAGCTTTTTTCTCTGTTCCCTCACCACAATCCAGATTCTTTTGGGGAGTTACCAGTACAGTATCCATACCAGGAAGTACTTAATTTATTACGCTACTGCTTTTCTTAATCTCAGTGGAGATATTTACTGATAAACTGCTACCTAGGCAGCATGTTCATGTCGTTCCTCAATGAGCTTTTATCTCTCTCCCCTCACCACAAATCAGATTCTTCTGAGGAGTTCCCGGTACATTATCCTTTCCCATGTGTAATTACCTTAACAAGCTCCAGCTGTTTTTATTCTGAGAAGGTTTACTCCCTGTTATAGAGCTGCCTACCCCCTTCGTAAGTGCAGGTCCTAAATGAGCTTTATTCTCTGTTCCCTCAACACAATCCAGATTCTTTTGGGGAGTTACCAGTACAGTAACCATACCAGGAAGTACTTAATTTATTAAGCTACTGCTTTTCTTAATCTCAGTCGAGATATTTACTGATAAACAGCTACGTATGCAGCATGTTCATGTCGTTCCTAAATGAGCTTTTATCTCTCTCTCCTCACCACAAATCATATTCTTCTGAGGAGTTCCCAGTACATTATCCTTTCCCCTGTGTAATTACCTTAACAAGCTCCAGCTGTTTTTATTCTCAGAAGGTATACTCCCAGATATACAGCTGCCTACCCCCTTCGTAAGTACAGGTCTTAAATGAGCTTTTTTCTCTGTTCCCTCACCACAATCCAGATTCTTTTGGGGAGTTACCAGTAGAGTAACCATACCAGGAAGTACTTAATTTATTAAGCTACTGCTTTTCTTAATCTCAGTGGAGATATTTGCTGATGAACAGCTACCTACGCAGCATGTTCATGTCGTTCCTAAATGAGCTTTTATCTCTCTCCCCTCACCACAAATCAGATTCTTCTGAGGAGTTCCCAGTACATTATCCTTTCCCTTGTGTAATTACCTTAACAAGCTCCAGCTGTTTTTATTCTCAGAAGGTTTACTCCCTGATATACAGCTGCCTACCCCCTTCGTAAGTGCACTTCATGAATGATCTTTTTTCTCTGTTCCCTCACAACAATCCAGATTCTTTTGGGGAGTTACCAGTACAGTAACCACACCAGGAAGTTCTTAATTTATTAAGCTACTTCTTTTCTTAATCTCAGTGGAGATATTTACTGATAAACTGCCACCTACGCAGAATGTTCATGTCGTTCCTCAATGAGCTTTTATCTTTCTCCCCTCACCACAAATCAGATTCTTCTGAGGAGTTCCCGGTACATTATCCTTTCCCCTGTGTAATTACCTTAACAAGCTCCAGCTGTTTTTATTCTCAGAAGGTTTACTCCCTGATATACAGCTGCCTACCCCTTCGTAGGTGCAGGTCCTAAATGAGCTTTTTTCTCTGTTCCCTCACCACAATCCAGATTCTTTTGGGGAGTTACCAGTAGAGTAACCATACCAGGAAGTACTTAATTTATTAAGCTACAGCTTTTCTTAATCTCAGTGGAGATATTTGCTGATGAACAGCTACCTACGCAGCATGTTCATGTCGTTCCTAAATGAGCTTTTATCTCTCTCCCCTCACCACAAATCAGATTCTTCTGAGGAGTTCCCAGTACATTATCCTTTCACCTGTGTAATTACCTTAACAAGCTCCAGCTGTTTTTATTCTCAGAAGGTTTACTCCCTGATATACAGCTGCCTACCCCCTTCGTAAGTGCACGTCATGAATGATCTTTTTTCTCTGTTCCCTCACAACAATCCAGATTCTTTTGGGCAGTTACCAGTACAGTAACCACACCAGGAAGTTCTTAATTTATTAAGGTACTTCTTTTCTTAATCTCAGTGGAGATATTTACTGATAAACTGCTACCTACGCAGCATGTTCATGTCGTTCCTCAATGAGCTTTTATCTCTCTCCCCTCACCACAAATCAGATTCTTCTGAGGAGTTCCCGGTACATTATCCTTTCCCCTGTGTAATTACCTTAACAAGCTCCAGCTGTTTTTATTCTCAGAAGGTTTACTCCCTGATATACAGCTGCCTACCCCTTCGTAGGTGCAGGTCCTAAATGAGCTTTTTTCTCTGTTCCCTCACCACAATCCAGATTCTTTTGGGGATTTACCAGTACAGTATCCATACCAGGAAGTACTTAATTTATTACGCTACTGCTTTTCTTAATCTCAGTGGAAATATTTACTGATAAACAGCTACGTATGCAGCATGTTCATGTCGTTACTAAATGAGCTTTTATCTCTCTCCCCTCACCACAAATCAGATTCTTCTGAGGAGTTCCCAGTACATTATCCTTTCCCCTGTGTAATTACCTTAACAAGCTCCAGCTGTTTTTATTCTCAGAAGGTTTACTCCCTGATATAGAGCTGCCTACCCCCTTCGTAAGTGCAGGTCCTAAATGAGCTTTTTTCTCTGTTCCCTCACCACAATCCAGATTCTTTTGGGGAGTTACCATACAGTAACCATACCAGGAAGTACTTAATTTATTAAGCTACTCCTTTTCTTAATCTCAGTGGAGATATTTATTGATAAACAGCTACCTACGCAGCATGTTCATGTCGTTCCTCAATGAGCTTTTATCTCTCTCCCCTCACCACAAATCAGATTCTTCTGAGGAGTTCCCGGTACATTATCCTTTCCCCTGTGTAATTACCTTAACAAGCTCGAGCTGTTTTTATTCTCAGAAGGTTTACTCCCTGATATACAGCTGCCTACCCCTTCGTAGGTGCAGGTCCTAAATGAGCTTTTTTCTCTGTTCCCTCACCACAATCCAGATTCTTTTGGGGAGTTACCAGTACAGTATCCATACCAGGAAGTACTTAATTTATTACGCTACTGCTTTTCTTAATCTCAGTGGAGATATTTACTGAAAAACTGCTACATACGCAGCATGTTCATGTCGTTCCTCAATGAGCTTTTATCTCTCTCCCCTCACCACAAATCAGATTCTTCTGAGGAGTTCCCGGTACATTATCCTTTCCCCTGTGTAATTACCTTAACAAGCTCCAGCTGTTTTTATTCTCAGAAGGTTTACTCCCTGATATACAGCTGCCTACCCCCTTCGTAAGTGCAGGTCTTAAATGAGCTTTTTTCTCTGTTCCCTCACCACAATCCAGATTGTTTTGGGGAGTTACCAGTAGAGTAACCATACCAGGAAGTACTTAATTTATTAAGCTACTGCATTTCTTAATCTCAGTGGAGATATTTGCTGATGAACAGCTACCTACGCGGCATGTTCATGTCGTTCCTAAATGAGCTTTTATCTCTCTCCCCTCACCACAAATCAGATTCTTCTGAGGAGTTTCCAGTACATTATCCTTTCCCCTGTGTAATTACCTTAACAAGCTCCAGCTGTTTTTATTCTCAGAAGGTTTACTCCCTGATATACAGCTGCCTACCCCCTTCGTAAGTGCACGTCATGAATGATCTTTTTTCTCTGTTCCCTCACAACAATCCAGATTCTTTTGGGGAGTTACCAGTACAGTAACCACACCAGGAAGTTCTTAATTTATTAAGCTACTGCTTTTCTTAATCTCAGTGGAGATATTTACTGATAAACTGCTACCTACGCAGCATGTTCATGTCGTTCCTCAATGAGCTTTTATCTCTCTCCCCTCACCACAAATCAGATTCTTCTGAGGAGTTTCCAGTACATTATCCTTTCCCCTGTGTAATTACCTTAACAAGCTCCAGCTGTTTTTATTCTCAGAAGGTTTACTCCCTGATATACAGCTGCCTACCCCTTCGTAGGTGCAGGTCCTAAATGAGCTTTTTTCTCTGTTCCCTCACCACAATCCAGATTCTTTTGGGGAGTTACCAGTACAGTATCCATACCAGGAAGTACTTAATTTATTACGCTACTGCTTTTCTTAATCTCAGTGGAGATATTTACTGATAAACTGCTACCTACGCAGCATGTTCATGTCGTTCCTCAATGAGCTTTTATCTCTCTCCCCTCACCACAAATCAGATTCTTCTGAGGAGTTCCCGGTACATTATCCTTTCCCCTGTGTAATTACCTTAACAAGCTCCAGCTGTTTTTATTCTCAGAAGGTTTACTCCCTGATATACAGCTGCCTACCCCCTTCGTAAGTGCAGGTCCTAAATGAGCTTTTTTCTCTGTTCCCTCACCACATTCCAGATTCTATTGGGGAGTTACCAGTACAGTAACCATACCAGGAAGTACTTAATTTATTAAGCTACTGCTTTTCTTAATCTCAGTGGAGATATTTATTGATAAACAGCTACCTACGCAGCATCTTCATGTCGTTCCTAAATGAGCTATTATCTCTCTCCCCTCACCACAAATCAGATTCTTCTGAGGAGTTCCCAGTACATTATCCTTTCCCCTGTGTAATTACCTTAACAAGCTCCAGCTGTTTTTATTCTCACAAGGTTTACTCCCTGATATACAGCTGCCTACCCCCTTCGTAAGTGCAGGTCCAAAATGAGCTATTTTTCTCTGTTCCCTCACCACAATCCAGATTCTTTTGGGGAGTTACCAGTAGAGTAACCATACCAGGAAGTACTTAATTTATTAAGCTACTGCTTTTCTTAAACTCAGTGGAGATATTTGCTGATAAACAGCTACCTACGCAGCATGTTCATGTCATTCTTAAATGAGCTTTTATCTCTCTCCCCTCACCACGAATCAGATTCTTCTGAGGAGTTCCCAGTACATTATCCTTTCCCCTGTGTAATTACCTTAACAAGCTCCAGCTGTTTTTATTCTCAGAAGGTTTACTCCCTGATATACAGTTGCCTACCCCCTTCGTAAGTGCAGGTCATGAATGATCTTTTTTCTCTGTTCCCTCACCACAATCCAGATTCTTTTGGGGAGTTACCAGTACAGTAACCATACCAGGAAGTTCTTAATTTATTAAGCTACTGCTTTTCTTAATCTCAGTGGAGATATTTACTGATAAACAGCTACCTACGCAGCATGTTCATGTCGTTCCTAAATGAGCTTTTATCTCTCTCCCCTCACCACAAATCAGATTCTTCTGAGGAGTTCCCGGTACATTATCCTTTCCCCTGTGTAATTACCTTAAAAAGCTCCTGCTGTTTTTATTCTCAGAAGGTTTACTCCCTTATATACAGCTGCCTAACCCCTTCGTAAGTGCAGGTCCTAAATCAGCTTTTTTCTCTGTTCCCTCACCACAATCTAGATTCTTTTGGGGAGGTACCAGTACAGTAACCATACCAGGAAGTACTTAATTTATTAAGCTACTGCTTTTCTTAATCTCAGTGGAGATATTTACTGATAAACAGCTACCTACGCAGCATGTTCATGTCGTTCCTAAGTGAGCTTTTATCTCTCTCCCCTCACCACAAATCAGATTCTTCTCAGGAGTTCCCAGTACATTATCCTTTCCCCTGTGTAATTACCTTAACAAGCTCCAGCTGTTTTTATTCTCAGAAGGGATACTCCCTGATATACAGCTGCCTACCCCCTTCGTAAGTGCAGGTCCTAAATGAGCTTTTTTCTCTCTTCCCTCACCACAATCCAGATTCTTTTGGGGAGTTACCAGTACAGAAACCATACCAGGAAGTACTTAATTCATTAAGGTACTGCTTTTCTTAATCTCAGTGGAGATATTTGATGATAAACAGCTACATACGCAGCATGTTCATGTCGTTCCTAAATGAGCTTTTATCTCTCTCCCCTCACCACGAATCAGATTCTTCTGAGGAGTTCCAGTACATTATCCTTTCCCCTGTGTAATTACCTTAACAAGCTCCAGCTGTTTTTATTCTCAGAAGGTTTACTCCCTGATATACATCTGCCTACCCCCTTCGTAAGTGCAGGTCATAAATGAGCTTTTTTCTCTGTTCCCTCACCATAATCCAGATTCTTTTGGGGAGTTCCCAGTAGAGTAACCATACAGGAAGTACTTAATTTATTAAGCTACTGAATTTCTTAATCTCAGTGGATTTATTTACTGATAAACAGCTACCTACGCAGCATGTTCATGTCGTTCCTAAATGAGCTTTTATCTCTCTCCCCTCACCACAAATCAGATTCTTCTTAGGAGTTCCCAGTACATTATCCTTTCCCTTGTGTAATTACCTTAACAAGCTCCAGCTGTTTTTATTCTCAGAAGGTTTACTCCCTGATATACAGCTGCCTACCCCCTTCGTAAGTGCAGGTCCTAAATGAGCTTTTTTCTCTGTTCCCTCACCACAATCCAGATTCCTTTTGGGAGTTACCAGTACAGTAACCATACCAGGAAGTACTTAAGTTATTAAGCTACTGCTTTTCTTAATCTCAGTAGAGATATTTACTGATAAACAGCTACGTATGCAGCATGTTCATGTCGTTCCTAAATGAGCTTTTATCTTTCTCCCCTCACCACAAATCAGATTCTTCTGAGGAGTTCCCAGTACATTATCCTTTCCCCTGTGTAATTACCTTAACAAGCTCCAGCTGTTTTTATTCTCAGAAGGTTTACTCCCTGATATACAGCTGCCTACCCCCTTCGTAAGTGCAGGTCCTAAATGAGCTTTTTTCTCTGTTCCTTCAACACAATCCAGTTTCTTCTGGGAGTTACCAGTACAATAACCATTCCAGGAAGTACTTAATTTATTAAGCTACTGCTTTTCTTAATCTCAGTAGAGATATTTACTGATAAACAGCTACCTAAGCAGCATGTTCATGTCGTTCTTAATGAGCTTTTATCTCTCTCCCCTCACCACAAATCAGATTCTTCTGAGGAGTTCCCAGTACATTATCCTTTCCCCTGTGTAATTACCTTAACAAGTTCCAGCTGTTTTTATTCTCAAAGGTTTACTCACTGATATACAACTGCCTACCCCCTTCGTAAGTGCAGGTCCTAAATGAGCTTTTTTCTCTCTTCCCTCACCACAATGCAGATTCTTTTGGGGAGTTACCAGTATAGTTACCATACCAGGAAGTACTTAATTTATTAAGCTACTGCTTTTCTTAATCTCAGTGGAGATATTTACTGATAAACAGCTACCTACGCAGCATCTTCATGTCGTTCCTAAATGAGCTTTTATCTCTCTCCACTCACCACAAATCAGATTCTTCTGGGAGTTCCCAGTACATTATCCTTTCCCCTGTGTAATTACCTTAACAAGCTCCAGCTGTTTTTATTCTCAGAAGGTTTAGTCCCTGATATACAGCGGCCTACCCCCTTCGTAAGTGCAGGTCCGAAATGAGCTTTATTCTCTGTTCCCTCACCACAATCCAGATTCTTTTGGGGAGTTACCAGTACAGTAACCATACCAGGAAGTACTTAATTTATTAAGCTACTGCTTTTCTTAATCTCAGTGGAGATATTTACTGATAAACAGCTACCTACGCAGCATGGTCATGTTGTTCCTAAATGAGCTTTTTTCACTCTCCCCTCACCACAAATCAGATTCTTCTGAGGAGTTTCCGGTACATTATCCTTTCCCCAGTGTACCTTAACAAGCTCCAGCTGTTTTTTTCTCAGAAGTTTTACTCCCTGATATACAGCTGCCTATCCCCGTCGTAAGTGCAGGTCCTAAATGAGCTTTTTTCTCTGTTCCCTCACCACAATCCAGATTCTTTTGGGGAGTTACCAGTACAGTATCCATACCAGGAAGTACTTAATTTATTAAGCTACTGCTTTTCTTTATCTCAGGGGAGATATTTACTGATAAACAGCTACCTACGCAGCATGTTCATGTCGTTCCTAAATGAGCTTCTATCTCTCTCCCCTCACCACAAATCAGATTCTTCTGAGGAGTTCCCAGTACATTATCCTTTCCCCTGTGTAATTACCTTAACAAGCTCCAGCTTTTTTTATTCTCAGAAGGTTTATTCCCTGATATATAGCTGCCTAACCCCTTCGTAAGTGCAGGTCCTAAATCAGCTTTTTTCTCTGTTCCCTCACCACAATCCAGATTCTTTTGGGGAGTTACCAGTACAGTAACCATACCAGGAAGTACTTAATTTATTAAGCTACTGCTTTTATTAATCTCAGTGGAGATATTTACTGATAAACAGCTACCTACGCAGCATGTTCATGTCGTTCCTAAATGAGGTTTTATCTCTCTCCCGTCACCACAAATCATATTCTTCTGAGGAGTTCCCAGTACATTATCATTTCCCCTGTGTAATTACCTTAACAAGCTCCAGCTGTTTTTATTCTCAGAAGGTTACTCCCTGATATACAGCTGCCTACTCCCTTCGTAAGTGCCGGTCCTAAATGAGCTTTGTTCTCTGTTCCCTCACCAAAATCCAGATTCTTTTGGGGAGTTACCAGTAGAGTAACCATACCAGGAAGTACTTAATTTATTAAGCTACTGCTTTTCTTAATCTCAGTGGAGATATTTGCTGATAAACAGTTACCTACGCAGCATGTTCATGTCGTTCCTAAATGAGCTTTTATCTCTCTCCCCTCACCACAAATCAGATTCTTCTGAGGAGTTCCCGGTACATTATCCTTTCCCCTGTGTAATTACCTTAACAAGCTCCAGCTGTCTTTATTCGCAGAAGGTTTACTCCCTGATATACAGCTGCCTACCCCCTTCGTAAGTGCAGGTCCAAAATGAGCTATTTTTCTCTGTTCCCTCACCACAATCCAGATTCTTTTGGGGAGTTACCAGTAGAGTAACCATACCAGGAAGTACTTAATTTATTAAGCTACTGCTTTTCTTAAACTCAGTGGAGATATTTGCTGATAAACAGCTACCTACGCAGCATGTTCATGTCATTCTTAAATGAGCTTTTATCTCTCTCCCCTCACCACGAATCAGATTCTTCTGAGGAGTTCCCAGTACATTATCCTTTCCCCTGTGTAATTACCTTAACAAGCTCCAGCTGTTTTTATTCTCAGAAGGTTTACTCCCTGATATACAGTTGCCTACCCCCTTCGTAAGTGCAGGTCATGAATGATCTTTTTTCTCTGTTCCCTCACCACAATCCAGATTCTTTTGGGGAGTTACCAGTACAGTAACCATACCAGGAAGTTCTTAATTTATTAAGCTACTGCTTTTCTTAATCTCAGTGGAGATATTTACTGATAAACAGCTACCTACGCAGCATGTTCATGTCGTTCCTAAATGAGCTTTTATCTCTCTCCCCTCACCACAAATCAGATTCTTCTGAGGAGTTCCCGGTACATTATCCTTTCCCCTGTGTAATTACCTTAAAAAGCTCCTGCTGTTTTTATTCTCAGAAGGTTTACTCCCTTATATACAGCTGCCTAACCCCTTCGTAAGTGCAGGTCCTAAATCAGCTTTTTTCTCTGTTCCCTCACCACAATCTAGATTCTTTTGGGGAGGTACCAGTACAGTAACCATACCAGGAAGTACTTAATTTATTAAGCTACTGCTTTTCTTAATCTCAGTGGAGATATTTACTGATAAACAGCTACCTACGCAGCATGTTCATGTCGTTCCTAAGTGAGCTTTTATCTCTCTCCCCTCACCACAAATCAGATTCTTCTCAGGAGTTCCCAGTACATTATCCTTTCCCCTGTGTAATTACCTTAACAAGCTCCAGCTGTTTTTATTCTCAGAAGGGATACTCCCTGATATACAGCTGCCTACCCCCTTCGTAAGTGCAGGTCCTAAATGAGCTTTTTTCTCTCTTCCCTCACCACAATCCAGATTCTTTTGGGGAGTTACCAGTACAGAAACCATACCAGGAAGTACTTAATTCATTAAGGTACTGCTTTTCTTAATCTCAGTGGAGATATTTGATGATAAACAGCTACATACGCAGCATGTTCATGTCGTTCCTAAATGAGCTTTTATCTCTCTCCCCTCACCACGAATCAGATTCTTCTGAGGAGTTCCCAGTACATTATCCTTTCCCCTGTGTAATTACCTTAACAAGCTCCAGCTGTTTTTATTCTCAGAAGGTTTACTCCCTGATATACAGCTGCCTACCCCCTTCGTAAGTGCAGGTAATGAATGATGTTTTTTCTCTGTTCCCTCACCACAATCCAGATTCTTTTGGGGAGTTACCAGTAGAGTAACCATACCAGGAAGTACTTAATTTATTATGCTACTGCTTTTCTTAATCTCAGTGGAGATATTTGCTGATAAACAGCTACATACGCAGCATGTTCATGTCGTTCCTAAATGAGCTTTTATCTCTCTCCCCTCACCACGAATCAGATTCTTCTGAGGAGTTCCCAGTACATTATCCTTTCCCCTGTGTAATTACCTTAACAAGCTCCAGCTGTTTTTATTCTCAGAAGGTTTACTCCCTGATATACAGCTGCCTACCCCCTTCGTAAGTGCAGGTAATGAATGATGTTTTTTCTCTGTTCCCTCACCACAATCCAGATTCTTTTGGGGAGTTACCAGTACAGTAACCATACCAGGAAGTTCTTAATTTATTAAGCTACTGCTTTTCTTAATCTCAGTGGAGATATTTGCTGATAAACAGCTACCTACGCAGCATGTTCATGTCGTTCCTAAATGAGCTTTTATCTCTCTCCCCTCACCACAAATCAGATTCTTCTGAGGAGTTCCCGGTACATTATCCTTTCCCCTGTGTAATTACCTTAACAAGCTCCAGCTGTTTTTATTCTCAGAAGGTTTACTCCCTGATATACAGCTGCCTACCCCCTTCGTAAGTGCAGGTCCTAAATGAGCTTTTTTCTCTGTTCCCTCCCCACAATCCAGATTCTTTTGGGGAGTTACCAGTACAGTAACCATACCAGGAAGTACTTAATTTATTAAGCTACTGCTTTTCGTAATCTCAGTGGAGATATTTATTGATAAACAGCTACCTACGCAGCATGTTCATGTCGTTCCTAAATGAGCTTTTATCTCTCTCCCCCTCACCACAAATCATATTCTTCTGAGGAGTTCCCAGTACATTATCCTTTCCCCTGTGTAATTACCTTAACAAGCTCCAGCTGTTTTTATTCTCAGAAGGTTTACTCCCTGATATACAGCTGCCTACCCCCTTCGTAAGTGCAGGTCTTAAATGAGCTTTTTTCTCTGTTCCCTCACCACAATCCAGATTCTTTTGGGGAGTTACCAGTAGAGTAACCATACCAGGAAGTACTTAATTTATTAAGCTACTGCTTTTCTTAATCTCAGTGGATATATTTGCTGATGAACAGCTACCTACGCAGCATGTTCATGTCGTTCCTAAATGAGCTTTTATCTCTCTCCCCTTACCACAAATCAGATTCTTCTGAGGAGTTCCCAGTACATTATCCTTTCCCCTGTGTAATTACCTTAACAAGCTCCAGCTGTTTTTATTCTCAGAAGGTTTACTCCCTGATATACCGCTGCCTACCCCCTTCGTAAGTGCACGTCATGAATGATCTTTTTTCTCTGTTCCCTCACCACAATCCAGATTCTTTTGGGGAGTTACCAGTACAGTAACCATACCAGGAAGTTCTTAATTTATTAAGCTACTTCTTTTCTTAATCTCAGTGGAGATATTTACTGATAAACTGCTACCTACGCAGCATGTTCATGTCGTTCCTCAATGAGCTTTTATCTCTCTCCCCTCACCACAAATCAGATTCTTCTGAGGAGTTCCCGGTACATTATCCTTTCCCCTGTGTAATTACCTTAACAAGCTCCAGCTGTTTTTATTCTCAGAAGGTTTACTCCCTGATATACAGCTGCCTACCCCTTCGTAGGTGCAGGTCCTAAATGAGCTTTTTTCTCTGTTCCCTCACCACAATCCAGATTCTTTTGGGGAGTTACCAGTACAGTATCCATACCAGGAAGTACTTAATTTATTACGCTACTGCTTTTCTTAATCTCAGTGGAGATATTTACTGATAAACTGCTACCTAGGCAGCATGTTCATGTCGTTCCTCAATGAGCTTTTATCTCTCTCCCCTCACCACAAATCAGATTCTTCTGAGGAGTTCCCGGTACATTATCCTTTCCCATGTGTAATTACCTTAACAAGCTCCAGCTGTTTTTATTCTGAGAAGGTTTACTCCCTGATATAGAGCTGCCTACCCCCTTCGTAAGTGCAGGTCCTAAATGAGCTTTATTCTCTGTTCCCTCAACACAATCCAGATTCTTTTGGGGAGTTACCAGTACAGTAACCATACCAGGAAGTACTTAATTTATTAAGCTACTGCTTTTCTTAATCTCAGTCGAGATATTTACTGATAAACAGCTACGTATGCAGCATGTTCATGTCGTTCCTAAATGAGCTTTTATCTCTCTCTCCTCACCACAAATCATATTCTTCTGAGGAGTTCCCAGTACATTATCCTTTCCCCTGTGTAATTACCTTAACAAGCTCCAGCTGTTTTTATTCTCAGAAGGTATACTCCCAGATATACAGCTGCCTACCCCCTTCGTAAGTACAGGTCTTAAATGAGCTTTTTTCTCTGTTCCCTCACCACAATCCAGATTCTTTTGGGGAGTTACCAGTAGAGTAACCATACCAGGAAGTACTTAATTTATTAAGCTACTGCTTTTCTTAATCTCAGTGGAGATATTTGCTGATGAACAGCTACTTACGCAGCATGTTCATGTCGTTCCTAAATGAGCTTTTATCTCTCTCCCCTCACCACAAATCAGATTCTTCTGAGGAGTTCCCAGTACATTATCCTTTCCCTTGTGTAATTACCTTAACAAGCTCCAGCTGTTTTTATTCTCAGAAGGTTTACTCCCTGATATACAGCTGCCTACCCCCTTCGTAAGTGCACTTCATGAATGATCTTTTTTCTCTGTTCCCTCACAACAATCCAGATTCTTTTGGGGAGTTACCAGTACAGTAACCACACCAGGAAGTTCTTAATTTATTAAGCTACTTCTTTTCTTAATCTCAGTGGAGATATTTACTGATAAACTGCCACCTACGCAGAATGTTCATGTCGTTCCTCAATGAGCTTTTATCTTTCTCCCCTCACCACAAATCAGATTCTTCTGAGGAGTTCCCGGTACATTATCCTTTCCCCTGTGTAATTACCTTAACAAGCTCCAGCTGTTTTTATTCTCAGAAGGTTTACTCCTGATATACAGCTGCCTACCCCTTCGTAGGTGCAGGTCCTAAATGAGCTTTTTTCTCTGTTCCCTCACCACAATCCAGATTCTTTTGGGGAGTTACCAGTAGAGTAACCATACCAGGAAGTACTTAATTTATTAAGCTACAGCTTTTCTTAATCTCAGTGGAGATATTTGCTGATGAACAGCTACCTACGCAGCATGTTCATGTCGTTCCTAAATGAGCTTTTATCTCTCTCCCCTCACCACAAATCAGATTCTTCTGAGGAGTTCCCAGTACATTATCCTTTCACCTGTGTAATTACCTTAACAAGCTCCAGCTGTTTTTATTCTCAGAAGGTTTACTCCCTGATATACAGCTGCCTACCCCCTTCGTAAGTGCACGTCATGAATGATCTTTTTTCTCTGTTCCCTCACAACAATCCAGATTCTTTTGGGCAGTTACCAGTACAGTAACCACACCAGGAAGTTCTTAATTTATTAAGGTACTTCTTTTCTTAATCTCAGTGGAGATATTTACTGATAAACTGCTACCTACGCAGCATGTTCATGTCGTTCCTCAATGAGCTTTTATCTCTCTCCCCTCACCACAAATCAGATTCTTCTGAGGAGTTCCCGGTACATTATCCTTTCCCCTGTGTAATTACCTTAACAAGCTCCAGCTGTTTTTATTCTCAGAAGGTTTACTCCCTGATATACAGCTGCCTACCCCTTCGTAGGTGCAGGTCCTAAATGAGCTTTTTTCTCTGTTCCCTCACCACAATCCAGATTCTTTTGGGGATTTACCAGTACAGTATCCATACCAGGAAGTACTTAATTTATTACGCTACTGCTTTTCTTAATCTCAGTGGAAATATTTACTGATAAACAGCTACGTATGCAGCATGTTCATGTCGTTACTAAATGAGCTTTTATCTCTCTCCCCTCACCACAAATCAGATTCTTCTGAGGAGTTCCCAGTACATTATCCTTTCCCCTGTGTAATTACCTTAACAAGCTCCAGCTGTTTTTATTCTCAGAAGGTTTACTCCCTGATATAGAGCTGCCTACCCCCTTCGTAAGTGCAGGTCCTAAATGAGCTTTTTTCTCTGTTCCCTCACCACAATCCAGATTCTTTTGGGGAGTTACCATACAGTAACCATACCAGGAAGTACTTAATTTATTAAGCTACTCCTTTTCTTAATCTCAGTGGAGATATTTATTGATAAACAGCTACCTACGCAGCATGTTCATGTCGTTCCTCAATGAGCTTTTATCTCTCTCCCCTCACCACAAATCAGATTCTTCTGAGGAGTTCCCGGTACATTATCCTTTCCCCTGTGTAATTACCTTAACAAGCTCGAGCTGTTTTTATTCTCAGAAGGTTTACTCCCTGATATACAGCTGCCTACCCCTTCGTAGGTGCAGGTCCTAAATGAGCTTTTTTCTCTGTTCCCTCACCACAATCCAGATTCTTTTGGGGAGTTACCAGTACAGTATCCATACCAGGAAGTACTTAATTTATTACGCTACTGCTTTTCTTAATCTCAGTGGAGATATTTACTGAAAAACTGCTACATACGCAGCATGTTCATGTCGTTCCTCAATGAGCTTTTATCTCTCTCCCCTCACCACAAATCAGATTCTTCTGAGGAGTTCCCGGTACATTATCCTTTCCCCTGTGTAATTACCTTAACAAGCTCCAGCTGTTTTTATTCTCAGAAGGTTTACTCCCTGATATACAGCTGCCTACCCCCTTCGTAAGTGCAGGTCTTAAATGAGCTTTTTTCTCTGTTCCCTCACCACAATCCAGATTGTTTTGGGGAGTTACCAGTAGAGTAACCATACCAGGAAGTACTTAATTTATTAAGCTACTGCATTTCTTAATCTCAGTGCAGATATTTGCTGATGAACAGCTACCTACGCGGCATGTTCATGTCGTTCCTAAATGAGCTTTTATCTCTCTCCCCTCACCACAAATCAGATTCTTCTGAGGAGTTT
>NW_025957332.1:0-92257 GCF_023159225.1 Perognathus longimembris pacificus | reverse complement strand
TTTAATTTTCTGTGTTTGTAAACCAGGTGTCGCTCTAGTAGACCATGGAGCTCTTACTATTGTCTCTTTCTTTATCGTAGTAAGGAAATGACTTCTTCACACTGTGAGAAGTACAAAGGGTAAAGGAATGCAACAAAGAAATAGAAATAGTTGTAATTAACCATTCAAAGATGGTGAACAGTTGATTGGAAAGTGAAACAAGAGAAAAATGAGGGAGGAATTTCCACGTTTGACAAATTTTATATACCCTGTCTTAGCAATGCATTTCTATGTTGATCACCATGAGACATAACTTCAAAAGACTAGGCACAACACACTCACGCACTCAAACACAAACACAAACACACACAGAATCAAAAATTTTCTTCTTTCTGATTATCTACCAACACTTGTAATATTTCCAACAATGCACAAATTTTAATACATTTTGAATGTTATTTTTTTGGATACATAGAAAAATCTAGTTTCCCAACACAAAATGCATTTACACTTAATTTTTTACATTTTTTTCTTATTTTCAGGATGATATACAGTGGGGTTACAGAAACATGCTTCATATAGTGATTACATATGCATTTCTTCTCATACCTGCTATCCCTTCCTGATTTTTCTCCCTTCATCCCTCTGCTTCACCCCTCAAACCACTCCCTCAAATTCTTAATTATTTACACATTAACTCTATGTGTTAGTAATTCTTAATAATATTATAAAGTAAAATAAACAGACGTCTGTTCCTCATGCTCAGTGTCACATTCAATTCTCAAAATTCTTATGTCCTCTATGCTTAGTTATTGTAAAGCAATTCATCCCAAAATGGTGATATATGCATATACCTCTCTTTATGCTTCCTGTAAGCTGTTCCTCTTTTCCTGTGATATATCTCTTCCTAAGTCCCTTGATTAGCTCAGGTTGTTCTGCTCACTACCCAATTCACTTGGTGAGCCCTTTCTGCTGTATTCCCCACCACATTTCCCATTCATTCGGTCTTGCAAATCGTCCTATTTAAAGAAGTCAAAGAATCCTTGCATATTGTCACACACTGAAATTATTTCGATATTGAGAATCTTTCGTAGTAAGAAAAGCTCACAGAGTTGAATTTTTTCTTTTTACAAAAACTCCCAGAAGTGTTTGGCTCACCAAACTGATGTTTACATAATGTCACATAAATTGACGTTCTCTTTTAAAGAGGTAAATTTGGTGATACTTTCTTACATGCAAGAATACATCATGAAATGAAACATATCAGACTCATGTAAAAGTAACTGAAGAACAATCATAGGAGGACTTTACATGTTAACGTACTTACATTTCCATTTAATGATCATAATTGCATTTCTCCTACCTAACTGTGCTTTCTCAAATATTAAGTGATATACTTCTATAAGGAAAGAAACACCTCCACTTATGTCAGAATTCACTGTAAAGAATATACACTGTAACCAAATTGGAGGTTTAAATGATTAGGGGAGGGCTGGGAATATGGCCTAGTTGCAAGAGTGCTTGTCTCAATTATTAGAGGAAATCAAAAGACATTCATATGATTAGACTTTTTTTTAAATTATTTTTACTCATAGATAAGACAAGGAGAAATACTTGTTGAACTCAACACGGTGGGGCAACTGATTATTTCTGCAAAGGCATAAATAAAAAAACATTTTTTTTCATTCGATGCATAGAGTGCTAACACATATGTTTGTATTGTGTCTACAAACATTAGACACATCCTTGGATCTTCTAGAGGTACTGCAAATTGAACAAATGCCTATTATCATGAATGAATTCCCTGCTTTCTTAACTTCCATATACACTGAAACCAATTAATTGGACAGCATCTGGAAAACTATACTTGGACACTTGTGTGTCTTGACCCACTTGGAGGTACTTGTACAGGTGAATCAATGAATACTCATTATTTTAAGGACCCGGGCACATTTCCACAAGCCATATCCTAGGTTATACATACAGAGACACAAAACATGTAATGTCACCTAGCCTCAGGCCAAAAATAGTAAATAATTACGAGTACATAAGAAATCATAATCCTAAGATTTCAAATCAAATTGATAATATTTGACCTACATTTCTCTGCCTAAACTTTGATCCAAACCGCAAATGTAAAAAGAAAGCATCATTATAGCAAAAGTGTCTTACGAAGGATAGAACAAAACTCTAAGTACATGTCTAAAGTTTCACAGGTACTCTCATCAATCTGCAGGTTGACTAGGATATTTTTATTGTTCTCCCCCAGAATAACTTGCTGGAACAAGCAAGTGACAGCAGGGAAGAACATACTTACATTTACATTTACACTGGACTCACAAGAAGGAATCAACCAAGAATTTAAATTAGAATCTAAATTCCCTTATCACTCTGCATTCTTGAGCTTTCATCCTGTTTGTTATTCAAATAGAAATCACAAGGAATCACAGATTAAAGAAGAGAAAATAGCGTCATGAGTTTTGCACTATGACAAAGAATCCATATATTATTTTTATTGTAACAGCAGCAGTGGGCATTGACATTAAAATATGAAGGAAAAGTAAATTGATTTACTGTGAGCAAACAGAAGTATAATATTGATTTAGCTTAAGAATTAGTGTAGCAAATTTATCGGGCAATGTACCAAAAAACGTACTTTATCCAAAGATATGAGTTAATGATTCATAGTAATTGGACATAAAAGCTTTCTTCGTTTGCTAGTCATATATTTATTTATATAAATTAGACGTCTGGGTTAAATGCTTAAAGTGGGTTTTGCATGTGCTTTGTAACAAAAGACACTGTATCACTTCTATATTGAGGCCCATCAATTTACAATTTACAGTGTTGGTCATGACATAAGGCTAAACAAAGGGTTGGAATACCTCTCTTTTATGAGCCCATGGGAAATACCAAGGACTGTAACAGGTATTCCATAATGACTCTGGGCTTTTTGAAACCAAATAAAGAAAACTTATGAATATCATTTGAAATATTTTATTCGTATGATTCTTTAAGTGTCTGGCTCTATTTTGCCTTCTAAGAGCTGTTGTACAACAGGCTACAAAAAAAATGGACTGTTTCAGATTGTATCATGACCCAATTTAAGAATACTATCAAAACTAGGAAAATTTGCAATGATGTAATTCAACCAACTTCAAGGACAATTCTAAGAGCTATCATGGGTCACTCTGTCCTTAATCATAATAAATAAATGCATCTTCATTTGTAAGTGTGCAATGTCCAAGTACTTGAGCTATATAAGCGTTTAATCATATAATAGAAATATTTAAGACAGTGTAGAGAAATTTATTATAATTTCATAATATATATGCATGTTAACTGCTGTTTGAATAGTTCGTGTACAGGCCATTGTTTGCAGTTTGTAATGAGTATATATGGTTTGCAAAATATTTAAACGGCAAAACGCATTAATATTATTATATGCAGATGATACTGGGAATGTTTGTGTTCTAAGTGGATCAACAAAGACTTTATTTCAGACTGGATTCAATAGAAGACCATGTTTTCTACAGTCCTAACAAGGTGCCCTGAGCCATACCTAGGTGTTCATGACTCCTACTAATTTAACATAAACATGTATGCTCCCCTAATTAATGAAGATATTTCACTATTGATGTTGCCATGGATGCAAGTGATATAAGTTGGAACACTATTTCCACGTGTGAAACTAAAAATATGACCAACATTCAGAAATGAATTACACATAAAAATTGAAATGTTTATCAAAATGGCTCAGTATAAACAGATTAGCACAAGAGATAACAAAGTAGCCAGGTAATGATTTCCAAAATATTTGGAGACAAAATTGAAGGAAATATTTTGTGCTCAATTTTCACCTGTTACACATTCAGGTTCTTTCCTACTACAATAATTACCATGGAAACACTCAGGTATATTCATTCTGGATTTCAAAATTTGAATTACCATGGAGTCACATAAAAGGATATTCCCAAAGATATTAAGTGGAAAATAATTCTATAACAGCAAACTACTTTTGGAGGATATCTCACTTTCAAATTCAGACATGGCATAGAAGACATGTAAGATAGCATAGAAGACATGTAAGATTGAGCAACTCCACTGCTGCTCATAATTGGTTTATGGAGTATGAGATTGTATAGCTTTTCAGGAGCAAAATTATGTTTGGTGCAGTTTTGTAACCACAAACCAAAAGGACTAGGAGAGATGTGTATCTTATAGGTGTGAGATCTCACAGACCAAACGGACAGTCTAACCAGCCGAGTTCTACTGGGATTTTATAAACCTCCATGTTGAATTAAAAATATTGATATCTAAAGGGTTAACATGGAGAATTGCCGAGACAGATAGCTTTAGAGAACTGAGAGTAAGAGATGTTAGAATCTTGTCCTTCTTCCATAGGATAGACTGGAATGCCAGACAGATAACAGAGAGGGATTAAGTCAGGACTAGATATAGATGCAGAGACTGGGGATTTGGTCCACAAATCTTGATGTAATAAGGGTGGTTTAAAGATACTGGTCCAATACCATACCTCTGAATTAGCCCCTGCCATAGAGTTACAAGACACAGGTTAACATAGCACACATAGGCAGGTGTAGATGTTCCAGAGTCAGCACTTTTTCAGTAGATAGCACTACCTGTTGGGCTTTGTGAGACAGCTCTTTTACCTGTCCCCATAAGGGCAAAGGGGCTGTCCTTCCTCTGTGAGGATTTTTATGGAGACTGTGGGCAGCCATGGCTTGGATTGGGATGGTCTCATAGCATAGATGAGGATGTCTTACCCTAATCTTTGTGTTCTGGGGGCACTCCTTGTCGGACTCAGCAGAGTGGATGCCAGAAGTTTTGGACATCTTCTGTAGAAACATAAGCATTCCATAGCCCCTGGATTAACAACTGCCAAGGGGCCCAATCTAACCCAACCCCCAATCTAATCCAAACAGGATGTGGCTTGATTAACATACATGGAGTTAGGAAGTGTTGGTTGGCTATGACCAAAACATCTCCTTGAGGCAAATTTAAAAACTTAAGAACAAATAGTGCTTCTGCAATAACAGCTCAGTCTATTTTATAAAGGCTATTCATAGATGTGGAATACTCCTCAGTACTATACATATTCAACATCTTTTACTTTTAAATTTGTCTTTTCAAAGTACAGTGAGCTCATTCTACTCTACCTTGAGATTGAGGTTTATATTCAACTGATGTAACATGGAAGATATTACGAAATTCTAAATATATTTGCACTTATTTACTGGATTCAGCTGGTCCATTGTTAGTTTTTATTTGAGAAGAAATCTACATGACTGCACATGTTTCTTCTAAATGTTGAATGACCTGAGTCCATTTTTCACCAGTTAGAGCTGTGCACCTTCCAAAAAAGGAATGTGTCAATAGTTACAAGCACATCTTGTAGGCAGACAAATTCAGGGATGTGTGTTACATCCATTTGCCAATTATTGTTTGGAGCCAGGCCTTGAAGATTAGCACCAAGGGGAAGGGTTTGTAAATGCAAAGGTCAACAAGTAGGACAGTTAGCAATAATTTGCTTAGGTTGTTTAAAAGGAATTTTATTTTATTTACTCCCGACCTTGGTCTTGGACTCAGTGCCTGAGGACACTCCCTGGTTCTTTTTTGTTCAAGGCTAGCTAGCACGCTGCCACTTGAACCACAGTGCCACATCTGGCCATGTTCTATGTATGTGGCCCTACGGAATCAAACCCATGTCTTCATGTATATGAGGCAAGCATTCTTGCCACTAGGACATAATCCCAACCCTAAAAGGAATTTTATATGTGACAGGTAAATGACCTGCATTAGAGTGCCATGATGCATGGTCTTCTTTTGCCGAAATAAAAGGGACTAAATCATCTACATGAAAATTACCACGTGCCATGGGACCTGTCAAATTAGAATGAGCAAGAATGTGAATGACATACAGTAAATGCTGTCTTTGGCATTACTGGCTTTGAATTGTTTAAATAGTGAATCTATTGGGGGGTTTATGTGATAAATAACAACAGAATATATATTGCATAGAACATTTGCTGCACAAGTCGACTGAGTGATTAAATTGAAAGTTATTAAGAAATTCTGTAAAGCGTATATAACAGCCTGTGATTCATTTTGTGTGCCTATTGCCAGGGAGTGAGGAAAACTTGATATTTACCTTCTGTCCAAAAAGCACATTTGTTATTTTTGGTACTATCTTCAAAAATATTAGGCGAATTTAGAATGGCCTTAGAAAGTTAAATATTATCAGTAATATAAATTTGTTATTGAAATAATTTCCTTAAAGGACTAGAAGGTAATTGGTATAAAACTTCTTC
This sequence comes from Perognathus longimembris pacificus, assembly GCF_023159225.1. Classification (NCBI taxonomy): domain Eukaryota; kingdom Metazoa; phylum Chordata; class Mammalia; order Rodentia; family Heteromyidae; genus Perognathus; species Perognathus longimembris. The sequence continues at coordinate 85,946 of NW_025957332.1, read as the reverse complement.
ATGAAAGCCATTCAATGAAAAAGGGAGGAGATCAGAGGATTGTAATGCAAATTTGAATTGTTATTTAGGTGTGGGGATGATAATCAAGTTGTTGTCCTCCCCATTGATTTGCAGGCACATTTTACAGCCTTGCATGATAATAAAGCTGATTATCTCTAGACATGTGCTTTACATTTCAGACAATGTGTGCCTGGTACTTACCAAACTCTTGTTGAACTGTGCTATTCCCCCTGTGGGGTAGACTTTGTAAGTAGATTTAATAGCCCATTAGGGACACAAAAATCTACCCGGGATAAGAAATTTTGAGTCAGGGGTTTTTCTACTAAAAGTATTTCCTGACTTTCCTCACTAGTTAATACACAAGGGCTATTTAAAGTTAAATCCTCTTGAAGAATGGAGAATAAATTATGCAAAGCATATGTGGGAATGCCTAAGGAAGGATGAAGCCAATTAATGTCCCCTATAACATTTGAAAATCAAGAGTATTTAATTTTTCAGTACGAATTTTTATAAATTGGAGAATAATTGCTTGTTTTTTTTAAACTAAATATCCTAGATACTTTAATGGTTCCTCTGTCCAGATTTTATCAGGGGCAACTAATAAACCATTTTCTTGCAAGTGGAAGGGCAAAATTTGTAATAAGTCTGATAGAATATATTTATTAGGTGCAGCAAATAATTAGTCATCCATATAATGAATACATGAAAAATGAGCAAATCTTTTCCTAATAGGTTCTAGTGCTCTGGCTACAAAAGTTTGACACATAGTAGGTGAGTTCATCATACCTGGTGGCAATAATTTCCATTTAAACCTTCCATGGGGTCCTTGGAGTTTAATCCGACTTAAAGTAAAAGCAAAGCATGACAGGTCCTCATGAAATAAGAAAATAGTAAAGAAATAATCTTGCAAATCTTAGTATAATATGCCAATTTAAAGGAATCATACATGATTGTGGCAGGCCATGTTGTAAAATATAGGCCTCAAAGCTGCATTTAGAGCTCGACAATCCGTGAGCAATCTGCATTTGTGAGATTTCTTTTTAATAACAGAAATAGGAGAGTTCCAGGTAGAGATAGAAACCTCAATATGATTTGAAGCTAACTTATCTCCAACAACTTGCATTGTGGCCGCCAACTTTTCCTTAGATAAGGGCCTTTGCTCACGGCAAACTAGACAATCTGTCTGCCAATTAAGTAATCTTACTGAGAAAGACATGCATCTGAGCATCAAGGGAAAACAAAATGAGCTCCCCACTGTTCAAAGAAGTGTAGTACAATTACGTTAATAGGTACTTACAAAAATTATGGATCAAAAATGGAATGTTGGCCTTCACCATCAGTAATATACTGATATTCAAGATTTTGCTTAATAACTCAATCTAGTGTACTACTGACACCTTTTATTCTGCATTTGATAGGTTGTGTCACGCTGCCCCGATGGCCCATTCAATCTGGATGATTATTGTGATGTCTTAGCCAGTAGCTAGCAATGCCTCTTTCCTATACAAAATTTACAACAAGGTGGTTTGTATGCTTCATTGAAAATCCAGAAAACACATTGATATTTCATACTGTCAAAACCTCCTTGATAAGGGTTTGCAGAAGTTGATATAAATATGTAAGCAAAGAAAATCAATTGTGCAATATGATCACCAGAATTAATATCATAAGGTACAGGGGAGGTCTTAAGGATTTGAATTTGTCCTATGTAGTCAGAGTCAGTTACTCCTGGTACAACTAACACCCATTTAGCAATGAAACTGGAATGCTCCAGAAGAAGGCCCCAAGTCCCCCATGGCAAGGGACCGTATATGCAAGTTCTAATTCTGGAAATTAGCAGGGAAAGTTCAGAATGGGCTTGGGAAAAGGTCCACTGTGGCACTCCCAATCTGGGCTGGTTGTAATGAAAAGATGGTGGGTAAGGCTCGTTTATAGGAATGCGACCATGAGGCTTGCCCTTTGCCCCCTTTCCTGAACACCTTGTACTTTCTCCCTGTGCTGCTCCCGATGAAAGGAGAAGCATATGTCCACCAATGTCAGTTTTAGATCAAAATTCTTGGGCCCAATGCACCACACTTTTGTAGAAAGGGAATTTCCTAGGCGAGTTTGTATTTGCCAGTTTCATTTTTACACAATTCATTTCAGTATGCCCTTGTCCCCACAGTCTAAACAGTTTAATTTCCCGGATTTGGGTACTTTCACACTGGCACCCAGAGACTCTCCCAATAGCTTCATCTTTTGATGTCCAAAAATACATTCCGACAAGCCTTGAAATATGCAATTACCTCCCCAATCTCCTTAGCAGGTAGATAAGCAGACTGACAATCTTCATTAGTATTGTCAATTGCCAGTAATTTAATTAATTGATCGTGAACAGCAGCACCTTGTACTGTTCTATGGATGTTTTTCTGAAGGCGCAATATGAAGTCAAAGTAGGGTTCCTAGGCCCATTGAATAAAGCAGGCCTAAGAACCATCCTTTTTACTGTGGTACATACCCAACCCAATGCCTCTAGACATATCTCGTGCAGCCACTGGTCAATCTCCTTTGGAGTATTTACTTGATTCTGGGTCTTATAATCCCCAGTTCCTATTCATATATCATGCGGTATTTTGTGAAGGGCGGCATTTAGGTAGTGAGCATTTTAGCCTGCTCTGGCAGATGCAACATCATTCTACCACATTAACCATTATAGATATTCCTGAGGTTTTAATAATGCCCTACACATAATCTTCCAATCCTCAGGAGCCAAATTTTAATAAGCAGAAACAGTTGTCAACATTAACTCTTTAACTTCAGCGCCTGTGGTGCATATAAGGTTATCGCCTTCCACAGCTGAGTGATATAAACCATATTGATACTTTCATAATGAGGGGGCTGAGCATCTCCATCGACTCAAGGGGGTCGAATAATGGGGAACCTTTGATAGTGAGGGAGAGGAACAAAGTCCTCAGAGTCAGAATCTGAAGAACAGAAAAGGAAAGGCAGGCGCTGCAGCAAAAATTTTTTCTTTATAAGACTCATCCCCGCTGAAGTCCGTGGCAGATATGGAGAGCCTCTTTAGCACACTGACTGCCCTGCTGAGCTATTTAGAGTGGCTTCATTTTCTGAAGAAACATAGGTAGTTTGGCTCTACCTTTTCTCTAGCAGAACTGACAAGAGATTGCTCAGGTGTAGCCATCTCTTTAACTCCTGCCCACTTTGAGTTTTTGCCTCCTTGGACAAACTATAAACCTTCATAGCTTTCTCCACATCTACCTCCAGTTCAGCAGCTGATCTTACCACAGCATCGCAAGCATGATAATTAGAGCTGTACATATTAATGCACAATTAGACCAAAATGTATCTGGAACCTTTTCCCCACACTGATATGCCTTTTACACATTATTGTTTACTCCTTCCCAGAATTCTAAGTCTAAAGTATCTTCCTCCTGGAACCACGGATTATACTCCATTACCACCTGCATGCACTCATCTAATTGTGAACACAAGACCTGTTAAGTTTCAGTACATGGTCAATAAGATTAGAAAAAAGAGTAGATTTAGCTTGTCCCATAAACCTGTAACATTTTATCTATCAGGAGCTCACCACTCAGTTCCCCTCTCTCCTTTCAATCAAAATATCTTTCACCTACACTCTAGAGAGAGCTCAAACGCAGTTCAGCAATCTCCTATGGATCAATTATCAGGTCCTTGGATCCGGAAGCCAGTTGTTGGACCGGTGTATTTCTAACCATAGTCAAGACACAGGGTATGCAAAGGAGAGTGGTCCAATGCACACTTTTATTTAGCCAGGCCAGGGTTTATATTGGTTTAGAAATCAATTCACAATTTCAAGAGTAAAATTAATGCATAAGTATATTCATATAAACACCAAAGTTGTGGATGTCACTACTGTAACAGATGTTGCTACCTCAAAGGTTGTTGCTACTACGAAGGGTGTTGCTACTACAATTTGTCAGCTCTACAACAAAGGATCAAATTATTCAACGTAGAACTTTATTAACTAGCTACTATTTCCTCAAGACTAATTATTATAGATTATTGACTTCCCACTTAATTGAGAAAAGCTTTCGCTGGAGCAGCTGGGCAAACAAGTCTCCCCAAGGAGGTTCTATATGTGTGGCAGAGGGTGGAGGAGAGTCTCATGACAAAGGGGCATCCTTTGGCCAACAAACACAGGAGACTCTTTAATAGAGAATTTTCTCCAAAGGCATATTAGTTTGGTAGTAAGCATCAGAATATCTGTGCTGAGGTGAAATACTCCACTCGTCAGAGAAATTATTATTGTACAGAAGTGCAGGTTTTCTAGTCATATCCTGGATCCTGTTGCTCAGAATGAATCATGTGCTGTGCCACGGCTGTTCTTTTGAAGAATCTACATTCTGTTTTCGAGAGTGGTTGAAGTAGTTTACATTCCCACTACATTTCCTCTTTTTGGGAATTCCCTCCAGCACTTGTTGTTGCCTGAGTTAAGATAATTACTCATTCTGACATTGGAAACATGTTATTTCAGGGTTGTTTTTATTTGCATATCAGATACTGCCAATGATGATGGTTATGTTTATATATTTCAATATCATTTTTATTTCCTCTTCAGTGTAATCTGTTTTTAGATCCATGGCGAAATTTTTGATGGGTGTGTAGGTTTTGGAGGGAATCGTTTCTTGAATCCCCTTTGTATGAATATATTAGCAAGTTATAATATTTGACTGTTGCAAATTACCGTCTGCTATTTGGTAAAACGGTTTGTTAGGTCTAGGAATTGCAGGAGATTTATTTGGGTCCTTCAGGTATAAAAACATAATATCAGCAAATCAGGAAAGTTTCACATCTTCTCTCCCTATTTGGATCCTCCCTATTTGGAGCTTTCTTGCTATGGCTAAGGATTCCAGAAATATATTAAATCGGAGAAGAGAGAGGTATTACCCTTGTCTTGTTCCTGGTTTTCAAGAAAATGGTTTTAGTTCTTCCCATTTGGTATGACATTTGCAGTTGTTCTCATATATATGGCTTTCATTGTTTTAAAAAGGGTCTTTCTAATCCTATTTTCTTCAGGGCTTTGAAAATCTATTGCTGTGTTATAACATTGAAGGTTTGGAGCAGCCACTTCAAGAATGATGTGATTCTACATCTTACCTATGTCAATTTGGTGAATTGCATTAAAAGTTAAGAATCTGCTATAGCAGGCTTCCAGTTGTGGAATGAAGGCTAGTTGCCCATGATGCATGACTTATAAAATCTGTTTTTGGATTGTGCTAGGTAATATTATGTGGAGGAGTTGTGCATCTTTGTTCCTAAGTGAGATTTTTTTGAAATATCTTTTTGGGGGAACTTTTCCTGGTTCTGTGATTGTATTTGATTCAAGGAACAGGTTTGGGGTTTCTCGCTCTGCATCAACTTCACGGAAGAACTAGGAGAATATTGGTGTTTTCCCCTTTCTTAGAAAGTGTTATAGAATTCTGCGGTGATTGCCTTTTTTATATTGGAAGAAATTTCATTGCTTCCTGTATCTCATCATAATTCATGCGGTAATTTAATTGATTTATATGTTCTTGCCTCAGGTTGGACAGTTTATATTTCTGTAAAAATCTACCTGTTTCCCTAAAGGATTCATTCTTTAGTGAGTATAGTTTCTGGAAATAGTTGTTTCTGATTGTTTGGATGTCCTGGATTATTCTGGCAATATTTCTTGTGGAATCCTTATCTTACCCATTTGGGAGTCTTCTTGCCTTCCTTTCGTTATTCTTAAAAGTGCCGTGTCAAGATCTATTATATAGCCATCATAACAAAAACAGGTGGTACTGGTATAAAGAAAACCCTGAAGAAAACTGAAATGGAATATAAAACTCAGAAATGAAGCTGTATTTTTAAAATAATTTTTTCTTATTTATTGTCAAAATGATGTCCAGATAGGTTACAGTTTCGTATCTTAGGCATTGGATACATTTATTGTCTTGTTTTTTTACTAGTCCCACATTTCCCCTCCCCACGCCCCATTTCCTTCATTCCCCATGAATGCTTGAGGTGGTTTACACAAAACAGTTTTGTAAGTATTGCTTTTGAAGTCATTTGTCTCGTTATCATGTGTCTCTTGATTTTGGTATATCCTTTCACTTTCCTAGTTCAAATATCAGTATTCATGATTTCCAATGTACTCAGATAAGATATAGTAATAGTGTAGGTATGAAGACAAGAAGAGGATACAAGAGGAACATCAACAACAGAGGCTACGGTTACACATGTCATGTAGAAAGTACTACAACTGTGATATAAAACTGGTTTCCATAATATGGCATTTATTTCTCTCAGCGTCATCTTCTGTGTTCAACAACTCAACCCAGTAAGAAAGTACTGTATCAAGAAAACTAACATTGGGCTGGGGATATAGCCTAGTGGCAAGAGTGCCTGCCTCGGATACACAAGGCCCTACGTTCGATTCCCCAGCACCACATATACAGAAAACGGCCAGAAGCGGTGCTATGGCTCAAGTGGCAGTGCTAGCCTTGAGCAGAAAGAATCCAGGGACAGTGCTCAGGCCCTGAGTCCAAGGCCCAGGACTGGCCAAAAAAAAAAAAAAAAAAAAAAAAACCTAACATTAATAATTTAGAAGCGATGTGGCCAAAAGGGAACACTACTTCATTGTTAGTGGGATTGTAAACTGGTCCAACTACTCTGGCAAGCACTATGGAGCTTCCTCAGAAGGCTTAATATAGAGCTCCCGTAATACCAAAAAAAGAGAAAACACTGAAGCCACCAGCACAACAATGTTCATCGCAGCACAATTTGTCATAGCTAAAATATGGGACCAACACAGATCCCCCTCAGGATATTGTGGTACATATATACGCTCGAATTTTATGCCTCAATCAGAAAGAATGACATCGCCCCATTCATAAGGAAATGGAAGCACTTGGAAAACATTATACTAAGTGAAGTGAGCCACACCGAAAGAATCATGGACACTGTGGTCTCCCTCACAGGGAATAATTATCGCACGTTTAGGCTATTCATAGAGCAGGAGAGATAAATCTGCATTCTTATAGTCAGTTGATATTCAACAAAGGAGCTACAGATATGTAATGGTAATCTCTCATTCCCCAGGATTACCTTCGGACCCTTCTTCCTCCATACTTCCACCATTAACTCTGTCCCACAAACTGTCAATACAAACCACAATCCATCTGTCCCTGCCTCCTTCCCTGCCTGCATTCTTTCCCTCTTTGCTCCCTTCCCACCTGTCTTCCTTCCTGTCTTCTTGTCTTCCTTCGCTTCAACACCCTGTCCCTCTTCTTTATATCATTCATTCCTTCCCTCTCTTTCTTACCTTCCATAACATACCTTCTTATTTTTAACTTACCAAGCTCTTGATTTATGGTACATTACATTTTATCTATTTTCCCCCCTTTTTTCTATCATCATTATGAACACTGTGCCTAATTGCTAGTACTATTCTTTGTGGAGCACACGTTTGCCATGTAGCAAAAAGGACATACTCATGTCTAAGATATGCTTAGTTTACTGTGCACTTCCTGTTTAATATAGGTTACCCACCACAACCAGGATGTGGACAACTTGATCATCATTGTGCTAGACATGTATGTGTGTGGAGGCCAGCTATATGAATACTGGAGCTACATGTAACCAAGAAACCTAGAAGGGACTGGATAGAAATAGGAAAATTGGCAATCGTTCACCCATGTCTTGCCTAAGTTTCATATCCTTTGGAATACCCCAAGGTCACTTTAAGATTGAAGCACATGTTTCTTTGTTGATCTCTTTCACTAAGGTATGAGTACTGGAGGAATTAGCTCATTTGTTGCCCCAGTTAGTGAGTAATTTGCATTTGAATATAACTTGTTCTATGTGCCATAGACCTATATTTGAACCAGTGGTCAATGGGAAATATTGCTAACCTCTTAGATAAACAGATCGAAGTGACTTGAGAAGATTGGGTTTTTACAGCCCAACAGGTAGTCTCAACATATTGATATCTCAAAATATGAGAAGGAGTTATTCCCGGGCCATTCCCATTTTATGTTTTGAACCCAAAAATTGTCAGAAGATCAAAAAATTCCTTTATCCCCTAGGGTTTGTAGTAACTGAGGCACCGACAACTTAAAGGAACAAGAATGAGCTGCCGGGATAGTGGTAACACTAGCAAGCACTGAAGCCATGATTTTTATTTCTCCATTAGAGTCCTGATCGATCACTCCTTGAATAATAGGTAAGCCCCTCAGTGCAGAGCTGCTGCAGCCTAACAATAAGCCAACAGATTCCCTTGGAAGTGGGCCAATGACTCCTGTAGGGAGGGTCTGAAATCCCATTTCAGAAGTCAGAATTGTGCAGGTAGAGGAACAGAGATCCAGTCCTGCACTTCCTTTTGTTGCTCAGAAGAGTCTTGAAACTGATTGTTGCTGCAGGTTGTTGGGGGATTTGCTTGAGATTAGGGGAAAGAAGGAGCTGCTCCAAAATTTTTCTGTGGGGCCAGGGGCTGGCTCCTCTGCCAGCTTACTGAAATCTGGCGGCCAGAGTTGTCGGGAGCTGAGCTAGCAGCTAAGCTCATCCTGACCTCTGGCTGTGCAGATGTCGCCAAGATTTCGGAAGCCAAACCTGCACCTAGGTTCATTATCACCTCTGGCTGTGCTGTTACCGCCAGGATATGCTAAAGGCTAGGACATTTGTTCACAGCCACTATCCGGAATTGCTTTGCTATGTCCCCACCTTGCTATGTCCGCTGGAGTAGATTCCTATGTTAATCAACCTTGTCCTGTGTCTACTGTAATCAAATGTTGCAAACTTCAAAGCCTCTTTATGTTCTGGAATTTTTACAATCCTATGCTATTCCCTGGTTCCAAAACTGCATATAAGCTGGGAGTTGGAATAAACTGTTGCTGCAGTCTTGAGGTTCAACCTTATGGCTGCAGACCTCCTGTACCCCATCTTTGTCTCTTGTCTTTTTTCTCTTGCCTTATTTTTCCTTTTCCTTATCCCCGCCGCCCCTCAGTCAGGATTCCTGCTCCCCTGCCGGCTGGCCCAGCAGGTTTGGTGCCCGAACAGAGACTTGAAGGCCTGGGATCGACGGCGGGTGACCCCTGCTCAGGTAAGGACGTCCGAATACTTGGGAAGGAGAGTGGGAGGAGAGTGTATTGTCGGGAGTAATAAATTATGGGACAAGGTAATAGCCGCATGCTATACATGCAGGCCCCCAAAGGCATGCTTAATGCCCGGGCAGTGAAAGTTGGCCAAAGTGACTTAGAACGTTTCTTTTACTTTATTGAGGAAGCATGCCCCCAGTTCCTGGAGGAAGGAACCAATAACTTAGAAACTTGCTAGAAAATTGAAAAAAAAAATTAAAAAATAAAAAATAAATAATAAAAAAGGGAACATTGTGATGCAACTGGCCCTGAGAAAACCTCAGTGGATGCTATTATTCTTTGGTTTCTGGTCCGAGATTGCTTAGATCTTAGCCATGAATAGATTAAGTTCGATCAGTCGATTGGAGAAACTGAACAGGGACCTGATGAGTGTTGCCCAGCTCCGGGAGGGTATGCTGCTGCCTGGGAAGAGCTGAGAAAATTAACAAGACCTGAACCCACTGAGCTAGACATTAAGGAAGACTCAGATGGCTCAGACTCTGAGGAGAAATTATTCAATAAGCCTATTAAAGATAGATTGACCTATGTTGAGAATATGTTAAAATCATTTATAGCTCTATTATCACAGCTTCATCCAGAACAACAAACTCCTTTAACAGGAGATACTGGTGAGCCCCGCAGACAGTCCTGGCAGACTTACAGCTCTCCTAGGTGCAGGCTGCTAGCAGGGGGAAGGGACCTGAGGCTAGGGAAATGCTAACACCACTAAGGTAACTTGTCCTGACCCAGCGCTCTATTTCCATCCACCAGGACAGATTTAAAACCCCAACCAGGGCGAGTGACCATTAGACTGGAGCTTACATTTTCCATAAATCCACTGGGCTAGGTCAAAGAGATCAGCAATTGTGGGTGCTTGGAGACAACTGATCTCTATTTCAGCTCAGCTGGTTGCTCCTCAAGTCTAAATTGTTTCAGGAAAGCTGCTCAAGTTTGAGCCCAATCTTATATATTTGGAATATTTTGCAGGACTTACCTAACTTCTATGAGTGCTCAGGCAGATGAAGTTCTCTCTATCTCTTTTTCTGCCTCCCTCTAAACTCTGCCTGTGACATAGGACGGGTATGGATATTTGTTTAACATCTGCTTTAAAAGACTCAAAGAAAGGTTTTCTATTCTTGTTATTGATGGTTAAGTTTTGGAGATTTAGTGAAATTCTGCTTGTTTGGCTAAATCATAAGCTTTCTCTAGCATTGAGCACATGGTAGACAATAGGACTGGTTGGAGTGAAAGCCTGCCCATCCCCCAGGTGACAAGCATGCCAAATTCCTGGAGGCTGGGCAGAGACTTGGAGTCCTGTGGCCTTGCATTTCAAAGGTACCTTACAATTCAAATGCTAGAAGATGAAGGTGTCTTACTGTGAGCTCACTGTCTGTGTTCATACCCTGTCTCCCATATGCTCCCTTTGTGAGCTAAACTGGTTTCTCAAAATTTGGCTTCTCAGATGATCTGAAAATTTTGGTTTGCTGAAAAGATTTTTTTTTGTTTACTATCTAACCACGTGGTTCTAGAATATAAGCAAAATAATATCATTTGCCACTGAATTCCAAAAGAACTTACATGGCCAATTAAAGAACAATTCTAAGCGCGCTCCAAAACGTGTGCACATTGTCTGTATGTGTATGTGTGTCTATGTCTATGTCTATGTGTTGGTAAAACTTAAAAACAAAACAGAAAACAGGTTTTAAGCCTAAACTCATATGTTTGGGAGCAAACAAATGTGTCTAAGAAAAACTCCAAAAGGTTTTAATATACAGCACGTGATATAAGTGCAATGATGTACAACCAGTGTGTTATTCTTTATGTCTATCTATGCTAAGAGTCAAGTGTACACCTAATCCTGACAATTCTTTGGTATAGACTTAAGATTTTGCTTCTCCATTTTTTTTTCTCTTTTTTCGCGGTGCTCTCAAACTCTTTAAGATCAAGGGACCAGAGTCATTTCGAAATAACTGCACAGGTGTGACTATTAACCTAAATTTTCCGGACCCCAAAATTAACATTTTGCTTTAGAGGATACAGGTTGACATGTGTGCTAGCTGAGTGGACCGTGGCAGTCTATGGCTACAGAAAGCTGCCTCCACAGTCGGCTCCCAAACTGGGAGTTGTTTGTGATTCAGAAACTGCTACAGAGAGCAGACTTGGTTAGCCTTCAATCTGTGTGGATTTTGTGACTAGAAAGATGGTTAAAGGCCCAAGCCTTCTAAAATCTGTTTAAGAATGCCCTTAACCAGTCTGTGTAGAAATTTGCAGGCAACAAGCAGAAAATATGACAGCCTATCCAGGGAACTCTACTACAGAATTATCCAGATGCAAACCATCTCTCCTGCTGGCCTGCTAATTTGGGATGGAAGACACAGCCACTTCAGATCCACTGAAGCTGAGACTTTTATTGTTATTCATTTGTTTTCTGTTTTACGTGCCAATAAGGTAAGGTTAAATAATATGATTTGATTTAATGGCACATGGATCCAATTCAGTCAGCTGTTCTTTAAGTGTTACAGCAAAACTCTGGCAACTACTTGTTGGTCAATTTTTAGCAACTTATAGGTAAACTCTACTCCTTTTGTTCTCCTGTTGCTCTAATTGGAAATAAAAAGGGCTTTTATGGCTAAGACTCTTTGGATAGTTCAAAGCCAGCCCAGGCAGAGAAAAATAAAAATCCCTCTTGGTCATATTTTGGGTCCTTATTATTTTACTAGTCAGAAATTACAGGTTAAGACTTCTCATTTGCGTACTTTACATGATTTTCAAAAATTTCTGGGAGATATTAATTGGCTTCGCCCTTATCTTAAATTGTCCACAGCTGAATTAAAACCCTTGTTTGATCTATTAAAAGGGGAAAAAGGAGTTTTGGATCCTCAGACATATTTTGGGTTCAAAACATAAAACGGGAAAGCCTGAGCTTACAATTTATATACAAGAAAAGCCCTTCCGAGGTCTGTTAGATATAGGAGCAGATGTGTCTGTGATAGCCAAGAGACATTGGCCTTACAACTGGCCTCTTACTGCGTCTCTGACATCCTTGTAGGGGATTGGCCATGCTGCAGACACCCAACAAAGCAGTGCCATCCTTAACTGGAGAGAAGGTGAGGGGCATTTTGGGACTTTCCAGATCATTTGCCCATAAATTTGTGGGGCAGAGATATTATGGAAAAGATGGGAGTTTATTTGTTTAGCCCTAGTGACGCAGTCATTCGTCAACTCCTAAGTCAAGGGGTACTGCCTTCAGGAGGATTGGGAAGCCATCAACAAGAAATTAGAGAACCCATTCAACCTCAGCCCCCACCTCCTAGACAAGGGCTGGGATATTTTTAACGGGGGTTGCTGCTCGTCCTGTCCCTCATGCCGATCCTATCACATGGTTATCAGACACTCCGGTGTGGGTGGATCAGTGGCCCCTATCAATTGAAAAGATTGTTGTTGCCCAACGGCTGGTGCAGGAACAGCTGGACTTGGGCCACATTGCTCCTAATACTTCCCCATGGAATTCGCCTATTTTTGTTGTTAAAAAGAAATCTGGCAAATGGAGACTCCTACAGGATCTCCGGCGAGTGAATGCCACCATGGAACTTATGTGGGCATTACAACCGGGCTTGCCCTCTCCTATGGCAATTCCTCAAAATACATACAAAATTATAATTGACTTAAAAGATTGTTTTTATACCATACCTCTTGCTCCTCAAGATTACAAACGCTTTGCATTTAGTGTCCCCTCTACAAATTTTAAAGAACCCATGAAAAGGTACCATTGGCTAGTGTTACCCCAAGGCATGGCGAACAGCCCCACCTTGCGTCAAAGCTTTGTAGCATGGGCTCTCTCTTCTACTCGCCAAAATTTTCCTTCTGTTTGGTCTGTTGAAGGGGGACCCGGACCCTACATCTCCCAGAAAAATGACAACTAAAGCAGCAAAAGCCTTGAGCATAGTAAATTCTGCCATTTCTTCCCAACATGTAAATTATATAGATTACTCAACCTCTTGGAAAGCTTATATTTTAACTATATCTCATTCTCCAACAGCGGTCCTTTGGCAGAAGGGACCCCCTTTTGTGGTTTTCCTTGCCTGCTACTCCTTCAAAAGTATTAATTCCTTATTATAAATTGGTAGCCACCTTAGTCCATATGTGCCGTGTGGAATCTTGTAAGTATCTTGGACGAGATCCACAGGTTATTTATATCCCCTATACTTTACAACAGCAAAAATGGCTTTATACTCATTGTGATTCCTGAGCCATTGCTTGGGCCAATTTTGTGGGCACAATTTCACATCATTGTCCCTCCAACAAATTACTTCACTTTGCCTCTTCTTACCATTGAGTGAGGACAATGCTATTACGGATGAGGCTACCCAAATTTTTCTTTCTCAAATTGACTTGGCAAAGCAATCACATGCTGCCCACCATCAAAACAGTCGTGCCTTACGTCAGCAATTTCATATTACTCATGAGGCAGCTCGTCAAATTGTAAAAACTTGTCCCAACTGTGCTACCTTCCTGCCTGTGCCCGCCAATGGCATTAATCCTCGAGGCTTAGAGGCTAACCATGTGTGGCAAATGGATGTTACCCACATCCTTTCTTTTAGACAGCTCCGCTTTGTCCATGTTACAATAGATACTTACTCTAATTTTATTATGGCTACTCCTCTTAGCGGGGAAGCTGGCAAACATTGTATCTCCCATGCCTTATGCTGCTTTGCTACTATGGGACTTCCTAAACAAATTAAAACTGATAATGGTCCGGGATATGTTGGACGAGCTTTTCAAACTTTTTGCAAATCTTACCAAATTGTTCACTCTACAAGAATTCCCTATAACCCTCATGGTCAAGGAATTGTCGAACGGGCCAACGGTTTGTTAAAACACCAAATTTCTAAATTAAAAGGGGGGGAAACTATACCCCTTCTCTCCTGTTAATATACTTTCTTATACTTTATTCATACTAAATTTTTTAAATTTGGATTGCAATGGCCACTCCGCAGCACAGCGGTTCTGGGAAAAGAGAGAGCAAAGAGCTTTTGCTCAAGTTAAGTGGAAAGATCCTTTAACAAGTGCTTGGCACGGGCCCGATCCGGTATTGACATGGGGTCGAGGACATGTCTGTGTTTTTTGACAGGATGAAAATGATGCCCGCTGGCTACCTGTGTGCTGTGTTCGGATTGTGGAAACTCATCAGAACGGTACAAGTGCTGACCCACTGGGCTTACGTGCCAGATCCACAGATTGTGCACCCTGCGACCTGGGAGGGAGCTGAGGTGTTTGTCCATGTCAACAGATCAGCGTATGGTACAGCTCCAGACCCTTTTGTCCAGCACGTTAAGATTGGAGAATTTGCAGCTTCTGGCACTGGAACCCCTTTATGCTTTACAACTGACTCCAACAGTTATATTCCAGGCTGTACTGTAATGAAATCCATAAATCATAGAATTTGGATTCCTGATAATAGCCAAGTATATAATGTACAAATGACTTCATTGCCTACTGGGTTTCCTGTACATGCCAATTCTACCTCGTCCTTCATGATACCTCGCTGCATCAACTCCTCTCAAATAGTAGAATCCACGGGAGAACTGCACCCCGTAAAGTGTAGACACGATCACCCTTTTATAACCAATATTTCAGGAACTAATTCTCAGCTGATGGACTGGTCTGGAGCTAATCTCACCAACATGTTCAACCCAGGTCTGTGGTGGATGAATGGACGCCCTCAACGCCATGTCTTGATGTTAGTGGCTTCCCTAAACAATATCTCCTGGCCCACGTCTACTTCTTTAAAAAATATTATGAGTTGTGTAACACCCCCTTATGCTATTATGTATGGACCTTTTAATATTTCTATAGGAGCCATGTATTTCAATGTTACCTGCACTAACTGTTCTTTTACAAATGGCTTGTATAGTTGTCTTACTGATTCTGTAATTATTATTAAGCAACCACCATTTGTTATGCTTCCTGTAAACTTATCTGAAGCTTGGTATAAAGAAACAGGTATTCAAGTGTTAAAACATTTAAAAGAACTTATGTGCCCTAGACGATTTGTAGGGCTATTAAAAGCAGGAATTTTAGCCTTTATTGCTTTAGCTGCCTCTGCTGCAGCGGCTACTGTGGCTTTAACACAAAATGTGCAGACAGCTCACCATGTTAATCAGCTTGCTCATAATACCACGCAAGCCCTGCACTTTCAAGGCAGGATTGATGATAAGGTAGAACAAAAGTTAGAAGCATTATATGAATCTGTGTTGTCACTGGGAGAACAAATTCGTGCCTTACAAACTTTGCAATGGGTACACTGTCATGCTGGGTTTGACTTTATTTGTGTGACCCTCCATAAGTATAATGGGTCGAGCTATCCTTGGGAACAAGTTGTAGCACATCTAAATGGTATTTGGCACCATAATAACTTGTCCTTAGATCTCTTTCAACTCCATAGACCATTAGCCAGACTAGAACAAGCTCCACCTTTGGACTTTAAGTGGCAGAAACAGCAAAAGAACTGTTTGAACAACTTCAACAGTATGTCCCTTCCTTATCTAATGTTAAGGGGCTGCTAATGACATTGCTCGGCCCAGGGATACTTTTGCTGATGGCTTGCCTATGTCTTCCTTGCATTGTACGCATATTGCAAAACTCTTTCATGAGTTTAGCCAGCCAGCTGCATAAGGTCAAGCTCCAAGTAAATGAATTTCCCCCGAGAGGAACCGCAGCCAGAGACGGGTATGAGGCGGTGCCAGCCTTAGACCGACCTAAGACAGGGCCTTCAGCACTGCTCTGAAGTTGTTCCCTAAGATGGGTAAGGCAGGCTGAGGTACCCACCCCACCTAAGACAGGCGGGTTCGCTTCTTTTAATAAAAAGACGGGGGAACTGTCGGGAGCCGAGCTAGCAGCTAAGCTCATCCTGACCTCTGGCTGTGCAGATGTCGCCAAGATGTCGGGAGCCAAACCTGCACCTAGGTTCATTATCACCTCTGGCTGTGCTGTTACCGCCAGGATATGCTAAAGGCAAGGACATTTGTTCACAGCCACTATCCGGAATTGCTTTGCTATGTCCCCACCTTGCTATGTCCGCTGGAGTAGATTCCTATGTTAATCAACCTTGTCCTGTGTCTACTGTAATCAAATGTTGCAAATTTCAAAGTCTCTTTATGTTCTGGAATTTTTACAATCCTATGCCATTCCCTGGTTCCAAAACTGCATATAAGCTGGGAGTTGGAATAAACTGTTGCTGCAGTCTTGAGGTTCAACCTTATGGCTGCAGACCTCCCGTACCCCATCTTTGTCTCTTGTCTTTTTTCTCTTGCCTTATTTTTCCTTTTCCTTATCCCCGCCGCCCCTCAGTCAGGATTCCTGCTCCCCTGCCAGCTGGCCCGGCAGGCAGAGTCATTCAAATTAGATCTGAAATTTGTAACACAATGCTTCCCGTTTTTACAGTGGGGAGAAATTTCAGTAATAACTCTCCTTTTCTGATTAGGTCAGTGAGCCATTAAGTGGCCCATTTGTTGGCAGGAAAAACAAATGCCGGGCACCCAAGCAGTACATAAATATCACCATCGCCTTCTCCCCATCGAGGGCATGCATAAGAACTCGGTTACAGTCTGCCCTTGGAGCATGAGGCCATGCAGCTATGATGGCCCAATGTCCACACAAAGCTGAATATAGTCATTTATTCCTCCTTTTTCTTAGAAGGCCTGATGGCTGCTTGGCAATTTGGGCATAAAGTTTTAGTAGCCAAGGTTCAAGAATGACTTGAGTGTGCTGGGAATATGGCCTAGTGGCAAGAGTGCTTGCCTCATGTCAATGAAGCCCTGTGTTTGATTACCCCTCACCAGAGATATAGAAAATGACCAGAAGTGGCGCTGTGACTTAAGGAGCAGAGTGCTAGCCTTGAGTAAAAAGAAGCCAGGGACAGTGCTCAGGCCCTGATTTGAAGTCCCAGGACTGGCCAATGAATAAATAAATAAATAAGAATGACTTGAGTAAGTGGTACTGTAGGGCCATATTGAAAACAAGCATTCTTTAGATCTGTTATTTGTTTAAATGGCAAAGGCTGATGAACTCTTTTGTTATCTTCATCTTGCCTGTCAGGGAATAAATGAAAACCAGAAATGTCCTCCCTTCTTGATAAGTCTTAGCCAAGGAAGTGTGCCAAGTTTACTGTAGGAGGACCAGGTACCTTAAACAGCACAGGCAGAAATGGTACTAGCTGTGAGACCCTATCAGGCGGAGGTTGTGGTGGGAAAGGATCAAAGTCCGCCAGGATTCTGGGCAGGTCCCACAAGTCTTTACCTTTACAGGAGTTTGCTGTTTTGGATAATGTTGTGACAATAGGGCTATAATTGATTCCAAAATTTTCTCCACATGGGTCAACCTGTCTTTAGTAAGCTCATTGCATAATTTTTCCTCAGTGTCTGAGCCTTCTGAGTCTTCCTTATTATCTACCCCAGTGGTTTGAGATCTTTTTAATTTTCTCAACTCTTGCCAAACAGCTGCATAAGCTTGAGGGTTGCATGATGCTCATCAAGTCCCTGTTCAGTTTCTCTGATCAACTGATTGAATCTATTCCGTTCATTTCTACAATGGCATTATTTCTAAAGGATTCAGATTAGGACCATAAACTATTTCATACCACATTACTTCCTCTTTTTTTTAGTTTGTTTTATTTTTTCCTTTATTTTCAGAGTGATGTACCAAAGGATAGAGGTTCATATGTAAGTCTGTAAGTATATTTCTAGTTCATCATGTTACCTCCTCCATCACCCCACACTTCCAACTCCCTCGTATCTTTCCCCCTGATAAGTTTTAGAATTGGTTTACACAAATGGTTTTGTAAATTTTGATTTGGAGACATTTGTATTTTTATCCTCTGGCTCTTGATTTCAGCATAACATTTCTCTTTACTAGTGTTTATACAGGAATCAAATTATTGACACTTTTCTTCCACTAATTTTGGGGGATTCAGTGTCTACAAATTTGGCTGACCAAGAGGAGTTTAACCGAGCTATTATGTAATATAATGTATATTGTATGTCCCAACAATAAAATAGCAAGGGGATCAGCAGTACCCAATATGTGTATATTTAGGTACAGAGACCACTTAAACCAATCATGGAACCATCTCTTCCCTTGAGACTTCATTTTGCATTGTAGCTCAATATTTTTCTCACCAGAAATTATTATGACCTCTAAATTGTTTTCATAAAATCAACATCTTATCCCACTGCACATATAGGAACCCTTGTAAAGGAAAAGGAAATTCGGGCCTCTTTGGAACCTTGGAATGATTTTAAGTATGGTGTCTACATAACACTTTAGTTGAAGGTGACACAATATTTATAAAATCTCTTTAACTAATGGTTAAAAACCAAAAAATGAATAAATAAATAAGAATATAGCATGGCCTGTGAGCCTATCCTTAGGAGTGAGATTTAAAGTGACAAAGGAGCTTCTTAGTCAGTCTACATGGTTGGTCAGTAGTAGGGTGCTCCCATTCACAGTGGAATATGGCTAGCTCGTACTAAGACCATTCATGAACTTCCAAGGAGTAGGTTGGAGACGGGCCCATTCTATTGGACAGGCCAATGGAGGACTTTCTTTGATAACTTCTTTTCTGCTGAACATTGAAAACCCGGTGGTAAAAATGAATGATTTCAATGATTGCACGTGCAGGGCTTGCATACTGTTATGAGCAAGCTGATTAACATAGTGAGACGTTTGCACACTTTGTGTCAAACACACAGTAGCTGGTGCAGCAGAGGCAACTAAGAAAATAAAGGGTACAATGCCTGCTATCAATGGCCATATAAATCGTCTAGGGCGCATGAGTTATTTTAAATATTTTATCACTTGGGTGGGGCATAGACTTGTTGTCTGTAAAGTATAAAACTTCTTCTCAAATAATATTTCTATATGGTTTTGCCAGTGATGTCACATCATATCTGCAAGACATGGGAACAGGAGGATTTTATCATTGTCCTTATGTTTAATATACTACGTGAAAAACCGGTGGAGTCCTCCTGTGGTGACTGGATATGAGTTTGGAACACTGGATCTTGTATATATGGATATCTGACCTTTGAAAGATACTGAAAAATGGGGGAGGTTGTAACTAAAATGACAAGAAATGTACTCAATGCTTTATTATGTAATGGTAACTCATTTGCATCACCTTGTCAATAAAATTTAATTACAAATTATAAATTAAATAGTACCAACAAAGACACACACACACACACACACACACACACACGCACACACACAATCAAGCAGTAGTTTTGTGGCTCACCCATATGGTGGACCATATAAATTTAAATTCTCTACTAAAAGAGGTAATTGTAATAATATTTTTAATGCAAGGGGGAGATCATTGACAAAAAAGCGTTTTTCACATTCAAATCTAACTGAAAAAAGATATAGAAGAATTTTATACATGTTTATGTATCCAGATTTTCATTTCATGATCATCGTTCTTCTCGTAAAATCTAAATATGCTTCTTAGAGAAATTGAAAAGGTATATTTCAGTAAAGGATTTCACCCTAACATTGATGTCAGCGTTCATTACAAACAATATACAAGCTAACCAAATTAGTAAGTTTTAAAAGCTAGTGGAAATGAAAACGCATTCAACGTGCCGAAAGTAATATTTATTATTTCATGTCATTAGCAAGACAAGGAAAAATATGTAGTCCTCAAATAGTAGGCCTCCGGATTATTTCTGCAAAGGAAAATAGAAAAAAGATTTTGCATTATGGTGGAAGGTGTGGTAATATACATTTCTGATTCTGCCTAAGAACAATAGAAAATTACATAGTTGTTGTACAGATATGCAAAACTGAACAACTGCCTATTATTCTGAAAGAATTTCTTGCTTTTTTCAACTTCCATATACGCAGAAATGGACCAATGGGCAACTGCTGTTGACTTATGGTATGAAACTCTATGTGTTTCAAATCACTTGAAGGTAGGTGAACACGTTAATACCCAGAGAATCCATTATGATCATGAAACAGGTACATTTCTTCTAACCTTAGTTTAGGTAACATAATAAGTTTCATCTAAGTAATAGAACAGTTTGTTTATGTCTCACCTATGCAAGTATAATCAGTGTCACATGACAGGGACACAAAATATGAAATGTGCCCAAGTCTTATAACAAAAATAGTAAATATTGTGGACTATATGAGAAATGATTATCCTAAGATTTGAGATCCAAGTCATAATATTTCATCCAAAATTCTCTATCTTATATGAGATACAACCCATAAATGAAAAAAGGAGGCATTATTTTTGTGGAAAGTGACTTAGTATGGGATAAAAGGAAAATATAACTATAAGCCTCCTAAATTTTCTCAGGTTGTCTCATCAATCCACAGAGTCCACAGAAACTTTTTCTTCTGGTCTCCCAAGTTATTTTGTTGAATATGAAAGTGACAGCAGGAAACAACACACTTCCTTTTACTCTGTAATCACATATAGAGATCTTTCAAAAATCTAAATTGGAAGTTATCCTTGCCTTACAAACTGTATACGTGGGCGAACATCTGGTGTGATTTTTACACAGAATATTCAAGGTATCACAGATCCATGTAAAGGAGGCCTTTTCACAAATATTTGGTGAAGGTTTGCAAGAAAATATTGAAAAATGAAAACAGGCTGTAAACAGACATGATGCATTTATTGCTATTCTTGTTGAGCAAAGGGCATATAACACACAAACCCAAATAACACAATGTATCTGTATAGTTGCTTTTTACTACATTTAATCAAATTAATCTCCTTATGATTTTAGTAGCTACTTACATGAAGAGGAATTTCAGCCGCTCATTTGTTATTTCTGTGAATAAAATTAAATCGAAACGTATGTCATTGAAAAGTGAACGGTGGCTCTGACATACTGTCATATCTGTAACATTTTCTCAATATTGAATGGTACTCCGAGACCATTTTGAGTATGACTTTCCATAGATATCAATGAATTTGTTTGGAAATGTGTTTTTGTTTATTTGTTTGTTTGTTTCGTTTTTGCCTGTCTTGGGCCGTGGAATCAGGGCCTGAGCACTGTCCCTGGCTTCTTCCCGCTCAAGGCTAGCAGTCTGCCACTTGAGCCACAGCGCCGCTTCTGGCCGTTTTCTGTATGTGTGGTGCTGGGGAATCGAACCTAGGGCCTTGTGTACCCGAGGCAGGCACTCTTGTCACTAGGCCATATCCCCAGCCCCTAGAAATGTTTTAAGATCATGAAGTAATTGCAGATTTACACATGCATGCTTTCACCAATCACCGTTCAGACAGCAATCTGAATATTTCTCTGAAAAGAGGAAATTTTTTTATTCCTAAAAGAAAAAGGCAGCTCTTCCACCTATCATAATT
This sequence comes from Perognathus longimembris pacificus, assembly GCF_023159225.1. Lineage (NCBI taxonomy): Eukaryota > Metazoa > Chordata > Mammalia > Rodentia > Heteromyidae > Perognathus > Perognathus longimembris. Next base: position 64,433 of record NW_025957332.1, on the reverse strand, counting down.
GTTTCCTTTATTTCTAAGAAATAGATCTTTGCCAAAGTGATAATGTCATTTTCTTACCTGTTTTGGCTAGAAGACTCTCCTCTGCCCCAAACAAAAGTTGGGCTAGGGTTTTCCAAGGATTCTGGCAAACAGAAAAATGGATATTGTCTCCAGGGTATATATGACATTTTCTCTAACATTTACATGGCCAAGGAAAGACATAGGTATTAATGAAATAATAACCACCTTAAGGACCTAATATATCAATGATTTAAGTGGATAATAAACATGGAAAAGTAAGAGTCCTAAACTATAGATGGACAACCCTGTTTTATATATATTCTTTAAAGAAATCATTTCTGAATGCATGTCTTCATATATGAGGATGAGCATAATAGCTTTACCTATGTTAGCATACATTAAATTTCATGTTGAGCTAAAGAGTTTACTATTATTTGCATCTATCTCTAAACTGGCATTCAGTTACAGCACTAACTCAAAATTTAATCAAGCTCTTTACCTTTATCCCAGTCTTCCTCAGAAGAAAGGCGATGCCCTGTATTTCCAGATTTCTTCTCTTGGGGTTGGGACCAAGTCATAGTAACTGCAAGAAGGAAAATAAGGAAAATGGAATCACAATATGTAACAGACTGAATCTGAATCAGATCTGATTTCTGTTTCGTGTATCAAGCTTACCTATATCATCCTCAATGCAACTTTGGTCTTCACATGTTGCTATATGTTTACTGAGTTGATCGCGCGGCACCAAGTGCCGAGCATTGAAGGGACAAGTAGCCAATTTGGCAGCAATGTCTGGATGATTCTATTGAACCAGGATGTAAAAAATAAAAATAGTACAAATTATTGGGGGATAAGGAAAGGGTTGCTGTTTTTATGCTTGACTTGTGGTTTTACCTTGGGCTTGTGTGCTGTACTAACACCAGTCTAGCACAAGAGGATGGGCTAGTACAACCTCGACTCTTCTTCAATCTGTTTCTTACAATTTTTAGGGGCTGGAGGTGGATAAGATTCTCTCAGACTCTATATCTCATACTCTCTTCGCATAAAAGTACTTTGATTTAAACTCGTCATGACAAGATTGGAGGTCTGACACAGCAGCAAAATGCTGGATACTTAAAACATAACTTTGGCATCTAAAAACATTCAGAATCATGACATCTTATTCAGTAAAAAGGCATTTATAAATATATGCTACATGAATGGGTAAGACACATTGATCAAAAACACAATTGGAAATGCCCTCATTGTGTGTCTTGGTGCATGTGTGTGATACCATGTGCATGTACAGTTTAATTTGTATATATTCGCATTTAGATATAAGAATATTTGAAAACATATGAGCATGAATATGCATATGTATGTGTCTTTCTGTGCACACGTGTATATATAATCAGTGAGCATCCTTTGAAAAGCATAACAAAGGGAAGATTGTTTTCTGCCCAGAGCAATGTTTTTTAACACAAAAAATTGAATTGGGATAGATAACTATATGAGCATTTGAAAGATTTCTTGTTCTATGTGAAAATAACTGTCGTGGTATCATTACAAAAAATACACCAAAATATACAAAACAGGCAAGACACATCTTCGTTATCATCAATTCAGGTTCACTAGGTTTACTGAAAAGTAACATGGTTCAGGAATTATGTCCTGCCATTAGGCAATGCATCTGTCTTAATTTTTAGAAACTTTACTAAATTGCTGATTTAGAGTAGTTAAGTGTGAACAAGGAAACAAGTATAAAGTCGCTACACTCAGACTGAAATGACTGTCCTACAGAAAACATCTTGCAATGTTCTACTCATCCTAGAGTTCTGTAAACAAGTTGCACTGCTATTTCTTATCTGCACTACACAAAGATCAGATTACAAGAGCAAATACAAATATGTGTATACTACATCTACCCAGGTAGTCTATTATTTCATTGACACATATTTAGCACATTTAGTCAAATATCAAGCTTCAAATTCATGTTTATAGTAAAGTATGACAAACTCCTCATTTTGAAATGCAACCCTACCTTTCTGCATTTCACCAGATGGTACGGGAATCTGCAGGCCCTGATCTTGTGACTCTTATCATAGGGGCATTGCAGTAACCTTTCAGGATCCAGAGATTCACCTGCAAAGAAAAATATCTAAGCAAATCTGGTATATTTTTGAGAAAATGTAATTCTTTCCCTTCTCTTCCAATTACAACTTATGCATTAATTTCAAATTCCCTTCTGTGATGACAAAAATGATAACTATGCCTTTTGATATTATCATAGAAATAATAAGCAAATTCATTTCAGTTCCCATTTGTGAATTCTTAGGCCTAATTTGGGAAACATTTTTCCATTAATCGAAGGACTTTTTGCGGTTACTGTTTTGCAATATTCACGCTGTCCTCTGTTGACAGGGAAGGTGCATTGAGGCCAAGGCATTTACTTGCAATCTTATGTCTCAATAGTACGAATTCAAAATTCCACTGTACAATTATCAGAATGTCTCAATTCTGAACTCCATCCCATTGAATCTCCCCCACAGTGTTTTGCATACTGAGAATGCTATACATAATATGATGGGAACCATTTGAAGTGTTCTTTTCAAAGGACATTGGGAACATGCTTACCTTCTTGCATTCTGGTAGACAGGGAAATATCTGCACTTCCTGTGAGGAGAAAAATTCTGTCAGAAAACCAATGAAGAATTACTTCCAGACCAGATGTCTCAAACATTATCCTTTCTTTGGGAAACAAAAGAATATTGAAGAACTTGGAAGATATTCAACTCATTAACTTTTGAGTTCTTTGATGCACATCCTGTAAGTACTGATTTTCTTAATACACAAATTACAGGCATTTTCAGAAGAAAAACAGGAGATAGTTTATGACTTATTTCAACACTGTTTATCTAAAGGGACATGAAGGCATCTTTTCTTGTTCATTCAAAGAGGGATGGAGTGTCTTTAAAGTATTAAACTGAAATTAGGTTTAAAATGAGAAAGACAAAGAAACTTGAGTTTCCTTTCATTAAATTTAGGCCGCTTAGAAAACAAACTATTTGCGAGATTTTTTTATGAATAATCATTCTTAAGGCCGTAAAAGCATTCATTTGTAAATCAAACACATCAAAAACTTTATTCGTTTCACACGACATGCTTTGAATTTAAATTTACCTTTTCCAGTTATTGAAGACAAACTAATTATGTGGCATCACAAACATGAAGCACTAGTAGTGAGTCCTGACTTTTCCTGGGAATAAAACAGGTGGTATATATCTATATCTATGTCTACAACTATATCTATATCTATAATTATCTATCTATCTATCTATCTATCTATCTATCTATCTATCTATCTATGTGTGTGTATAGCTAAATGCATGGATTAAATCCTTAAATATTACATTGCCAAGATTTAGTATAAAATTGGTGTGCTTTGTGAATATTGAGATTAAAGTTAGAGAATGTCTTGCTGGCTCCATTTTTACAATATTTCGACAAAGGATTATGTTGCTGCTTACAACTTTAGAACATTCCAAAAATGATGAGATCAAAATTGCAAATTTGGACAGAGAGATAGTACCACAAAAGTATTGGCACATTTATGAATAACCGTTATGTTGAAGTAAAATGCAATTTACATAAACAGTTTCTGCTTAAGCCTAAAAAGAAAACGGGGAATGCAATTTTCTTATACATAAAGCATTCTACTAAAGGTGAGGTGCATCCCTTCCTCCAGGAGCAAAGAGCCCCTTGTAATGAGGTGTTCACTTTGCCGGGATTACTTTGATCTGGTGTCTCCTATATATGGGAGCACAACTAGAAGGAATGGACAATCAAACTCATTTTGGATTTAGGGTATCATTTCATGTCCTCTAGCGCCAGTATATGACAGTATTATAATTACTGGCCAAAATCCAGAAGAGAAAGTCCCATCTTCTCGCTGTGTTTTTTAATCACATTGCAATTTATTCCTCCTATGCTGTGAATAAGTCAAAAAGGGATATGTTTTGCTTCCATAGTTTGTTCAACTATCTTATATTAATACACTGCAGAATATAGATAATTGATTTTCCCAGCATAATAATTGCTGCCAACAATCAATTCATTGCATGTAACTCATTCCAAAGGAACGTTATACTTTCTAAGGTTAAACATTAAGAGAAGACACCTGAGAAACTACATGAATCTAATTAGAGTGACAGGGTAATAAGTGGCTTATAATACCTACTGGTATTTCTTAATATTGTCAAATATGAATGAAGGTTTTTTGACTTTTTGTTTTTTGCGCTTTCAGAAAAACAACTATCACCAGTGTGTGTCTTACTTTCTCGGGTAGACATGAATAAATTTCTCACAAATAAATCATGTTCTCACGAAATCAATGGTAAAACATTTTTAATAGATTGCTAGGAAGATCTTATTTCCAATAGTGTATCCAATTTACTCAGCATCAGGAATTCCTTGACAAATTTCAAGTCTTCAATACACACTGACTTGAGAAAGATGATTCCCTTTCAGTGACTCACATACCTGCCACATTTACATATGGGTTTCTAAGAAAGCACCAATTCAAAGGAATTATGCAACAAACCAATGTAAATCTTCCCCATCCTTTTTAACTGTTGAAAAGGGCCTAGACTTATCTCCAACATATTATGAGCCAAAATCATACTCGACAGCAAAAAACAAAATTTATTCATCGAAAGGACTTAGAGAACTCCATTTGTATTGTGCATATTATTATAAATTGTGGAAATGTTTCAGGTGGTGTTAAAAAATTTTCAAGGGACAGGAAATTGCTCTGTATTAAAAAATAGGACATGGACAATAATGAATTACCTGTCTTGTTGATTAAAATGACATCCACTGAGACTGAATTAGCAAACCTAAGATACACTATGAAAGAAGGTATTCTAGTGGTAAAACTCATGAATTTTCATCCAGCTGTATATCACCTGTTTAATCGCAGGCAAATAATCAGGCAACAATTGTATTTGAAAGGAATAAGGAGAAATCTCAAAATTGTAACAGTAGGACTGAAGTCAACAAAGTATATTAATCTTTATCATTAATTTCTTTGTCATAGACCAACATTCAAGGGACTTCATTCATGACAAGTGTTCAACATATTTGTGAAAATGTTTTCTAACTGGTAGATATCTATACTATATAGTTCAAAATTTTCCAACTTTTGCAGGTCTCAAACAGGTAAATACCCGTTTGAACTCATATAAATTCAGACAATAATTTCTAGATATTCCTGTATTCTTACTTGAACTATGGCTCAAGGGATCTATAGGTAATTATATATAACAGAACATGACCTATAAATTGAGGGAACATTGGGCAATACTGAGAGTCATAGCTACAGATAATAACTGTTTCAAATATTAGTAAATTCCAGCATTAAATTTGTTGTGGGCATGAAACAAGTGTACAACCCCATAGAAATATCATTGTTAGAGCTAAATAAAAGTGAGAGTAATGGTAGTAAATTTGAAGACGGACACATTGGAAATTGCTACATTCTCAATTCCAGGGACATAACATTTTTGATTATGTGATATGTTGGATAATACTTGGTATTTTGTAAAATAAGCAGGGACTACCTCATGGGACTTCCGGTAAAGGAATTACAAAGAACCTTTGTAGCCAGAAATGTCACAGTGTATATCAAAGAGTGAAAAGTTAGTCCACACGAGTTGGGGACTGATGACTGAAGAAAGGAAACGAGGGAAATGATTGTTAGATGTCTCTGAAGGAGAACTGTACTTACCAAATTAGTGAAGAAGGCTCTCCGCTCAACGAAGTAACCTGGTCCACCGTAGACCTTTCCGTAGTAACAGTTACTTTTAACTCCTGTCTCCCCCGTGTGGGGTCACTAGTATTGTGACGTGGCTAATATTGGTCACTTCCGGGTTATGATCTCACGTCATTCACAAGCACTTCCGCATTTGACACCGGAAGTGCTCAATGCTGCCTTCTACCCGGAAGTGGGAGTCCTGTTTGTTCTTCCTGTCCATTGTTTATGTATGATTTTGTAGAAATAAGCGAGGTTTCAGTAATGGAATCCTGAGAGTCGTTTTCACACACTTTTCTAATAGGCGAGTTTGGGATCCTGAATTCCTTCTTCCTATACATTTCTGTTCTGCCCATGATCCAGTCTTTGGAAAAGCATCCACTTTTACGCAAAGTGTTCACAGGAACCTATCAAGGAATATGTTGACCATTCTAGTTCTGAAAGTTTAACTATTTTCGCAAAACTTTGTACCTACATTATTATGACCGCTTTTCCTCAGTGGTGACCATTCATGAAACATTACTTTTACAAAAAGATCAGGGAAAGTAGGCTCAGTTATGATTATGTGGTTCATACTAAATCAGAGAACTGGGACTATGCTCTCCATTTTCTAGTATGATTCATGTTCTTTTCTCCCTTATTAGCTGTGTATATCTTGTTCATGTCTTTGAACTTGATTTCAAATATGTGTCTTATAAATTGATTTTGCTATTTTAAAAGAGAAAACAGAAGAATTTGTTAACTACCAGCCCTGTTTGACCAAGGGCATTTGTGTCTTGATTATCAGTAGGTTTGAAAAAAAAGATTTAATCAAATAATATGGCATCTCTTATTATCTGAAATTTATGTGAATATTGACATGATTCTGTATCACTAGTGTTGAAATGTTCCAATTGTTTCAAAACTTCGATGTTGTATACCAAATTTGGCACTTTATCTCTATCTAAAAATCAGAATTAGAAAGAGAGCTTCAAAATTCTCCAGAATCAACTGATAATATTTACTTCCAGTTATGGTGCTTTTGCTAGGGTAATAGGAGTTTAAGTTACTCGCTAACCACAATTTCATTTTACCAATAATGTATACAAAGGATAGATGAAGAAATTTTTAACAAGGAATCAAGGAAATTTTGAGGGAGCATTGAGGTGAGAGAAAAATATGCATAAATTTCTTCTCACAGCTGTTATTTCCTTGCTCATTTTTCTGCCTCTTTCCTTCACATTGTCCTCTTGCACAAACAACTTCCTTTTTCATTATTTTTTCCAAAACAAAAAATTATATCCTTAATGTCTATTGTCAATCTCATCTCTAAAGCTTGTAGCCTCTAGTAATATTAACTATAAAACAATTCCTTGCAGATTGGGTAATATATAGATATCCATTTGAATTTATGTACATAAACATTAGTGTTTGTGTGTCACTTTTGGATACCTTTCTCTCAAGCACGTTCCTTGTCTCCCTGTGCATTGGTACCTGAGTCCTGCTTTCTTTATCATGTCTGTTACTTATTTCTAACATACAAATATCAGCCAGCCAATGCTCCATTCTATGTTCCAGGCTTTTGTCCCAATGAATACCTTTTTCCAAATGTTTTCTAATCATTGTGTAGGATTCCCTTGTACAGAGATACCATTTCCTTGGATCCAATCATGTATAGTGGGACATTGGATTTGTTTCCATTTCTTGGCTCTTTTGAAGCGTGCAACATAAACGTGGATGTGCAGGTTTTCTCGTCATATCCTGGATCCTGTTGCTCAGAATGGGACATGTGCTATGCCTTGCGTGTTCTTTTCAAGATACTCCATACTCTTTTCAAGAGTGGTTGTAGTAGTTTACATTCCCAACATCAGTTCAGGACATTTCCTCTTTCAGGGAGTCAACTCCAGCACTTGTTGCTTGAGTTCAGAATACATCTCATTCTGACTTGGGGAAAATGATATTTCAGTGTTGTTTTTATTTACATATCATTTACTTCCATTGATGGTTGTTATGTTTCTGTTTGTCATTACTATTTTTATTTCTTCTTCTGTGAAGTCTGTTTTCACATCCATGGCGAAATTCATGATTGAATTGTTGGATTTAGGACGGATTAGTTTCTTGTGTCCCCTGTATGTGAGAAACATTAACCTGTTATAATATTTGTCTGTTACATTGTTGTTTGGCTGTCTGTCTGCTTTCGTGACCATGTCCTTAGCTGTGCAAAAATTTTTATTTTAATGTACTCCCATTTTCCAATCTTTCATCAATCTGTAGCGTGCCTCAGACTCTGTTGAGGAAGTTCCTCCCTAGGCCTGGAAGACCTGATGTCTCTGCTACTCTGTTCTATTATAGTTACGAGGATTCACATTTGATGTTGGGATGTTAATCCTTTTTGAGTTGACATCGGTGCTAGTATTATGCTAGGATCACGTTTGATTTTTTTTTCCTGTGGTGATCCTTTTTTCCCATCTCCTATAATTGAAGATGCTACTTTTTTCCATTGTATGTCTCTCATTCCTTTGCCTAATATCAGCTGACTGCAAGCCTCTGGTTTCTTTGAAGGTGTTCTGCCATATTGTATTCATCAGGCATCACCTTTTCGGCAATAGAAGGTTGTATTTTTAAATAATGCTTTTGTAATAGAGCTTGAAATCAGGCATTTTGATACCGCTGATGCTGCTTCTTTTTTTTTTCAAATTTTTATTATCAAACTGATATACAGTGAGGTTACAGTTTCATTCGTTAGGCATTGTATACATTTCTTGTACTGTTTGTTACCCTGTCCCTTATACCCTCCTCCCTCCTCCCCCTTTCCATTCCCCCACTGTGGTGTTCAGTGCATTTTCACCAAACACTTTTGCAAGTATTGCTTTTTTAGTTGTTTCTCTTTTTTTACCCTGTGTATCTCAATTTTGGTATTCCCTTTCAATTTCCTAATTCTAATACCAGTATACACGGTTTCCAAAATACTCAGGTAAGATTACAGAGATAGTGTAGTTACAACCACTGAAAGGTGATACAAGAACATCATCAACAATAGAAGCTACAGATACAGATGGGACGTTGAAAGTAGTTACAACTGTGATATAACAATCGTTTTCATAAAATGGAATTCATTTCACTTAGCATCATCTTATGTGTTCATAAGGGTATAGCTATTGGGCCTTCTGATGCTCTCCTATGACTTGCCTAAACCTGTACTAATTATTCCCAATAATGGAGATCATAGTGTCCATGTTTCTTTGGGTCTGGCTCACTTCACTTAGTATAATTTTTTTCCAAGTCCTTCCATTTGCTGACAAATGGGGCAATGCCATTCTTTCTGATAGAGGCATAAAATTCCATTGTGAGTATGTCCCACATTTTACTGATCCATTCGTCTACTGAGGGGCATCTGGGTTGGTTCCAGATTCTCGCTATGACAAATTGCGCTGCGATGAACATTGTTGTGACTTTACTGTGGTTTTGTTTGTGGTCTTTTTGCCTTCAATTTCTTTAGCTATTCTAGATCTTCCTATTTCATATGAATTTTTGGATTGCTTTTCCTATTTCATTAAAGAATATAGTTAGATTTTCATGGGGTTTTGAGGTGAATTTCTATAACATCTTTAGCAATATGGAAAGTTGACAATATTGGTTCTCTTAATCATGAACATTGAAGGATGAGAAAGAAAATCCTGGCCCTGGCGATTATACCCCTGCCTCAGGGACATGGCATGACACCACAGTTTGTACTGAAACCACATAGGCTTCTGTATTCTGTTTTTGGAATCTGGTAGCTAATATTTTGTTAAGGAGTTGTGCATCCTTTGACTGCCTTATTATGTAACTGTACCCCTTTTGCACAACACATTGTCAACCAAAAAAGTTCTAGCCTTACCCTGAGACCTTTTTATATCTATATACCATGTGAACTTAGCTTACAAATATTATAAGCATATTTATGAGTCATTTTCATATTGATTTTCCGTGATATCTACTTTTGAAGGCTAAATCCCAGGGAATACGGTTTTCCAAATTATGATAGTATCTATACTTTAAAATTTAGGATGTGTAGCAGTTTTTGTTTCCTTGCTTTAGATTAATGATATTGCTGGTGACAACAATCTCTCAAGGTATCCAAGTACAAGACAAGAAATCATACTTTATCATTTGTGTTTAGTTTATTTGTTGAGACCAAAAAGAAATGAAAGGCGACCTCTACTGCCTTAGTAAAATGTCACGACATTGAAACAGACTCTGGGCCCCTACACACAGGTGTCTAGCTTTATTCCAAATAAGAAGATTGTAATCTCTCAAGTAATTTCAGATTTTAAATATTAAATTTAGTGAATTGTTGGATATATCTTGTTGCTAGGGAAACGGATTTTTAAACAAACTTCACATAACAGAAGTCCTTAAGTTTATCTGAATTACAAATATTTACAAAATATATGTTGTGCTAATATTTTCGAATATAAAGACAACGAAATTAAGACCATCAATTATTAGTCGGTCTGAGTTGGAAATGAGAATGGCCTGGAGACACATGATGAGTGCTCTATACCACAGGCTGTAAGAGAAATGCAAATCAAAATGATTATCATATTAGACATAGCCAGAAAAGAATGTCCATTATCAGGAAAACTATTAAATAAAAAAAGAATACTGTTAATAAGAAACGTTGGAAGCCTTGTGGACAAAAGTGAACGCTATTAAATATTGAAGCAGTTATAAACTTGTTCAATAATACTGCCACATATGAGCTACCAATGGGAAGTATAGGGGAAATCAAGGCTTCATAACTCCTGCATCCCAGATGTGAAATCACAAAGAACTCTTACAAATTTCATAAATGGTCGTCAAACCCCAACCCCCAAAACAATACTGATTAATACAGATGGAGAATAAGGAAAAGTTCTTGCTATGACAGCTGAAATTGCCAGAAGAATCAACACAGAATTCCATAGAAAGAAATATCAGGAACACAGAAAATATTTCATGATGGAACATCGAAAATAAGGAAAGAAATAAAAGTAAAAATAGATACAGCCAACTCCTCATCTAAAGACTTACACAAGCAAAAGAAGCATCCTGACCATCTTAGAGACCAGAACCTAGAGGAAAATCCAACAGTCACAAAAATTAAAGCGTATAGAACTCTAGAACAAGCAAAACTTATCAGAATCATGTCAAAACTCTCCACTAAAATTTTTGATGAAGGACAGCCTGGAAGAACACAATTCAAGCACTAAAAGCCAGCAACTACTTTGGATATCCACGAAATTAGAATACACATTCGATGGAAAAAACAAAACCGTCCACAATAAAGAAAAGTAAAGGAGTATAACAACAAAAAAAACAGTCCTGCAGAGGCAACTAAGGAGGAATATCATTCAATAGAAAAGAATCAACAAAATGGAACCAAGGTAAAAAGAAGCCAAGAGGAAACCAAATTTTATAAACAAAGAATAAAGGAAAGAAGTAAAACGCAGGTTAATAAGAAAATGGAAGACAAAGGACCACACTAATCTCAACAGTAACAATCTAAAACTCAACTCTCCAAAGAAAAGAAATGAACTGTAGATTGGATCCAAAAACAAGATCCATCCATGTGTTGTCCTCAAGAGACCCCTCAAAGAAAAAAGAATGAAATCATGCTTTGAGAAAAAGGATGGAGTAGGATCTTCCAAGGAAATGGACTTACCAAAAGGGAGGAGTAGCCAACCTGATTACAAAAAGCTAGACTTCTCATAATATGAGTGCACAAAGAAATAGATAGTCCCTACATCTCAATACTGGGTAAAATCTAAGAAGAAGTTATAAAAATAATGAACATATACTCACCCAATAATTGAGACGCTAAATATGTCAAAGGAATTCATTCAGAACTACAGTCAAAGATGGATCTGAATAAACTAGTAGTGAGTGTTGTTAATACTTCAATCTCTCCAAGAGATGATCTGACACATAGGAGAAACCAGACTGAAACCAGTAGAAGTACATCCATTTTCCACATTAATGTAACAGACTTATTCAAAGGTTTTCAACATACAGCTATCAAAAACAGATTCTTCTAAGCATCAAGTGTAGCATACTCCAAATATATATACTTACATTGTCCATGGACAGAGTTTCAGAAAATACAAGAGTATCGACATTATTCCACATCTTCAATCTTATCAAAGCAGAATCATGAAGGATTTCCAATTCACTTCTGAGAAGATGCCGGAGTAGCAGCAAAGCCCTAGGTAAACACATTTTGACATTTTGATATTGGCCAGGAAGAAAAAATATACTTTGCTGGCCTGAAAACACAGATTTTTGTTCCAGTTGTTGGTGCACCAACAAGCCAGTGCTGGCGCCCACACACTTCCCCATACTCCATGCACCTAAAGCACACAATAGCAACCAGGACAAAATCCTCCAGACAACAGCAGACAGACCTGGATTGCAGACTGAGCAACCAAAGGCTGAAATAGCAGAGAAAGTGTGAGTACCTCTATAAAGACATCCTCACTCGCGCCCGTGAAGGAGTATCTGGAGCTTAGCCCTTCCACCATTGCTAGAGCAAAGTGCCAACTTTGTCACTGGCATAGGGTCAGACCAGACTGGAACAAAAGTAGGCATTCACAAGGCAAGGATGAATGGGCCATCTTTGAAAAAGGCAAGAGGGACCAATTAGGGAGAGCTAGCTCTGGCCCGGAGAAGGACCCCTGCCTAGGTGGGAGGGTCATCCTAGGCCATGGCTCAGCCAGAGGTACACCGCCTTGACTGTTGAAATTTCTAAATTGAAAGTGAAAGCAGCAAACAACTACCAGCAGTATGGAAAACCACATGGGAAGAAACAGTTCCCGAGACAGATAAATGGTCCCACCACATAGGAATCCTAATTCCCAGGCTGAAATGGAGGTGAATCCCATAGCTAGCTCTTCCCAATAGGTCGTTCCACCCCGGAGTGGGGAACCTCCCCCAAGCAAGAGAATCACATCAGGTTCAACCAGGAGAGAAGCTCTCCGACCTGCTGAGTCCACAGCCTATTTTAAAACATGAGTTATAGGCAATGGCCCCACAGCAGAGTAGTGGAGCCAGGGTTCCCAAAACTGTGCATGTGCCCCATCCACAGAGGATACCGAAGTCCCACTTGCAAGCTGTGTGAAACAGAGCGACCCAGGATTTCACCAACAAGGGATGCAGTTCAAAGTAGATCCACCCCCAAAAACTGAAAGCAAGTCAAACATGGCAAGCAGCAAAATATACTGCTGACCATCGCAAGGAAACCAGAGAATAAAATGTCCATCCAAACAAGGAAGACTCCATTTTCTTTTCCAAGATTTTTTATGCTTTTATTGTTTTTTTTTTCAATTTCTGAAATGTCATTTGGTTTTTATATTCCTTTTTTACCTGTTTGTTTTTAGCAAAAAATTGTTTTGCTTGTTCGATTTTCTGTTTTTTTTTTCTCTTTAAAAATAAATTTTCTCTGTTTTGTGCATTTGTCTTCCACTATTTTTTTCTATATTTTCCTCTTCACATTCTCTTTCTTTAAAAATACATTCCTAGGAATAACACCTCCACCCTTCTCTGTTAAATGAATTGTCTATCTTTTTAAACTACTTCTTTCTACCAATTCTACTATTCTCCACATTTCCACGTCACTGTAATTAAACCAAAATCATGAGCCTCCCCCTTAATATTTTACTCTGTTCTCTTCACTGCCGCTAACTGACCCTCCTTACTTACAGGAACTCCAGATTCCATTGTCCTCACGTTACTGGGTAGAGGGTATCCCTGCTCAAACCGAGTGAATCAAATGGGTTCAAAGACAAAGCCTGCCAGTCCAAAAAGAACTTAATAAACTAACAAAAGTTACTCATATGATTGTAACAGTAAATACATAACTACTGAGTACAGGGTGCAGGATTTGTTGTTATATCAAAATTGTATTCTTCAGGAACACCAATCTCATATTATATACAGGTATTCCAGGTATCTGTATATAATTGTTAACGTCAAAGATTTACACAACAAAGCCTGGTAAGGTATGCATGAGGTCTTCAACGGTGCTCACACATCTATGCAGCAAAAGTAAACATCTCGTAAAAGTGAAAGGCTGGAATCAAGTCTGTCAATCCAATGGCCCCTATAAACAGGCTGGCATTGCAATCCTAGTATCAGATAAAATTGACTTCAAATTAAAAACATTAAAAAAGAAACAAAGAAGCTTACTACATTCTAATAAAGGGATCTGTACTACAGGAGGATAGAACCATCCTATATATCTACACACCAAATACAGGACGACCCAACCGAACACGACTGACTCTAAAATCATTCACAGACCCAATCACATTGATAACTGGGGAATTTAACACTCCACTATCACCTTTGGACAGATCAGCACACCAAAACCTGAACAAAGAAACCACAGAACTAAAAACGTACGTACATCTAGACTTAACCGAAATCTACAGAATATTCCAACCAGCAACAACATAGCACACATAGCAGATAGCACATAGCACATAGCAGATAGCACATAGCAGAGAGTACATAGCAGATACCAGATTTTGATTCGTTCAAACAAATTTCATATCGACCACAAAGTGTAAGATAAATATTGTTGGGAATCAATGGTGGCTACTAGTAAAAAATATTTTAATGTAGAAAGGAAAAAAGGCTTTGTACGTATGTATAGATTTATCTGTCAGTTTCTCTTTGTATCTACCTATCTACATGTTACCTACACCACGACATAATTACTTGGAAGAATATTGAGGTAATTGATAAACAATTCAGGATTGTCTGGCATGATCCTATTTCCTACAGCTTTTCGAAATGACAGAAAATGCTCTTGAGGGACATCACATGAATTTCATAGCATTCTTGTGGACAGTTCCACTTCCTTCCATTTAATCTCTGGTACATGGCAAGAAAGAATAGAGTAATTTTCCAGACCTTGGATGTGTAAAGGAGTATTGGGTCAGAGTTTAGGACAGTGGTTCAACGTGTACAAGGGTCCGTTGTTTGAAAGTCCTCTTTACCAAATGTTTCTCTGTAGAAAGCAAAAGTAAAAGTATTGTGTCATTAAATGAGAGTGGCTCTTTTGTCAGTGGATTTTGCGTTCAGCTTTTCTAGAAACAGGAATATCTGAACATCGAGGATAATTTAGTTTGTTGATGCCAAAACACTCCATAGCAGGAAGAACAGTGCTGGAGGTATGTTAATATCTACTTTCAAACTTTTGGAAGCTTCAGGTTGAAAATCTTTTTGGTCCTCGTATAACAAAAGTTCAAAAATCAAGAAAATGTGATTGAAGACAGAGAAGTCAACATATACACCTATGACACCTTGGTTTTTTATAATTAAGACAAAAGAATTGGATAGAAAAGCACAGCCTTTTCAAGAAATGGTAAGGCAGAATACTTTAAACTCTTCCACCAACCAAAAGTACATCCTTGTGTGTCTCCTCATACCACCAAAAATTCTAATTGGATCAGGGACTCGAGGTAAAATGGATACAATAAATATGCAAGAAGAATGAGGAGAAACACTAGGGCTTCTGAGCACATATTAACAGATTTGTATAAAATCTAACAACCACATTAAATCACAGTATTGTACAAAAAGCCGTCCATGGAATTGCTAAGTTCCATATGTCAAATTATGAAGAGAGAGGAGAGCACAGAATATGCGAGAAGATATGAAGTAGATAATAAAAAAATAGGGCTCTCAAATACAAAATATATTTGAAACTCAAAAAAAATAAAATTCTTTAGACACTCTGCGAAGCAGTGTACCATATCCGCAATAAAATATACACATAGATTATGATCGAGCAATCTCAATGGTGGGCATTCACTGTAAAGATCATAAAGAATTCCATGCTAAAACTTCCACAATGATCATGATCATTGCAGCATTCTCTCAAATAGCCAACATATGTATCCAACTCTTCTGGCCATCAGTTGATGAATGGAACAACAGAAAGTGGTTTTATATTCATAGTGTAATTCTAGGCTTCCTTCAGAAAGAATGACATCCTCTCATTTGTAAGGAAATGGAAAGCCTTAGGAAAACATTATGTCGTATGAAGTGAACGGCAAAGAGAGCCAATGGATTCGCTGAGTTGTAAAAATGGCATACATGCCTAGGATTTTCCATGCAGAGTATCGCAGTTTCTCAATAATTTGGAGAAATAATCACAAACAAGCATGGTACTAGTAATGATCTCAAATATATGGAACCCGGAGTTTTCTTTATTTTTACTTTGAAATCCTTATTTGAGATTATTTCTTTTCATTTAATTTTCTGTGTTGGTAAACCAGGTGTCGCTGTGGTAGACCATGGAGCTCTTACTATTGTCTCTTTCTTTATCGTAGTAAGGAAATGACTTCTTCACACTGTGAGAAGTACAAAGGGTAAAGGAATGCAACAAAGGAATAGAAATTGTTGTAATTAACCATTCAAAGTTGGTGAATAGTTGATTGGAAAGTGAAGCAAGAGAAAAATGAGGGAGGAATTACCACGTTTGACAAATTTTATATACCCTATCTTATCAATGCATTTCTATGTTGATCACCATGAGACATAACTTCAAAAGACTAGGCACACACACACCGTCACTCACGCAAACACACCACACCCCCCACACACACAAACTCACACACACAATCAAAAATTTTCTTCTTTTTCATTATCTACCAAACACTTGTAATATTTCCAGCAATGCACAAATTTTAATAACTTTAGAATGTTATTGTTTGGATACATAGAAAAATCTAGTTTCCCACCGCAAAATGCATTTACACTTAATTTTTTTACATTTTCTTTATTATTTTCAGGATGATGTACAGTGGGGTTACAGAAACATGCTTCATATAGTGATTACATATGCATTTCTTCTCATACCTGCTATCCCATCCTGATTTTTCTCCCTTCATCCCTCTGCTTCACCCCTCAAACCACTCCCTCAATTTCTTAATTATTTACACATTAACTCTATGTGTTAGTAATTCTTAATAATATTATAAAGTAAAATAAACAGACGTCTGATCCTTCATGCTCAGTGTCACATTCAATTCTCAAAATTCTTATGTCCTCTATGCTTAGTAATTGTAAAGCAATTCATCCCAAAATGGTGATATATGCATATACCTCTCTTTCTTTATGCTTCCTGTAATCTGTTCCTCTTTTCCTGTGATATATCTCTTCCTAAGTCCCTTGATTAGCTCAGTTTGTTCTCTCCCTACCCAATTAACTTGGTGAGCCCTTTCTGCTCTATTCCCCACCACATTTCCCATTCATTCGGTCTTGCAAAACGTCCTATTTAAAGAAGTCAAAGAATCTTTGCATATTGTCACACACTGTAACCAAATTGGAGGTGTCAGTGATTAGGGGAGGGCTGGGAATATGGCCTAGTTGCAAGAGTGCTTGTCTCAATTATTAGGGGAAATCAAAAGACATTCATATGATTAGACATTTTTTTTTATTATTTTTACTCATAGATAAGACAAGGAGAAATACTTGTTGAACACACGGTGGGACAACTGATTATTTCTGCAAACGAATAAATAAAAACACATTTTTTTCTTTCGATGCATAGAGTGCTAACACATATGTTCGTATTGTGTCTACAAATATTAGACACATCCTTGGATCTTCTACAGGTACTGCAAATTGAACAAATGCCTATTATCATGAATGAATTCCCTGCTTTCTTACCTTCCATATACACTGAAACCAATTAATTGTACAGCTTCTGGAAAACTATACTTGGACACTTGTGTGTCTTGACCCACTTGGAGGGAGTTGTACAGGTGAATCAATGAAAACTTATTATTTTAAGGACCCGGGCACATTTCCACAAGCCATAGTCTAGGTTATACATACAGAGACACAAAACATGTAATGTAATTGTTTGAGCCAGGTCTTGAAGATTAGCACCAAGTGGAAGGGTTTGTAAATGCAAAGGTCAACAAGTAGGACAGTTAGCAATAATTTGCTTAGGTTGTTTAAAAGGAATTTTATTTTATTTTATTTTATTTATTCCTGTCCTGGGTCTTGGACTCAGGGTCTGAGGACAGTCCCTGGCTTCTTTTTTGCTCAAGGCTAGCAGGCACGCTGCCACTTGAACCACAGTGCCACTTCTGGCCATGTTGTATGTACGTGGCGCTAGGGAATCAAACCCATGGCTTCATGTGTATGAGGCAAGCATTCTTGCCACTGGGACATAATACCAACCCTAAAGGAATTTTATATGTGAAAGGTAAATGACCTGCATTAGAATGCCAAGATGCATTGTCTTCTTTTGACGAAATGAAAGGGACTAAATCATCTACATGAAAATTACCACATGCCATAGGACCTGTCAAATTAGAATGAGCAAGAATCTGAATGACTTACAGTGAAGCTGTCTTTGGCATTACTGGCTTTGAATTGTTTAAATAGTGAATCTAGTGGGGGGTTTATGTGATAAATAACAACAGAATATATATTGCATAAAACATGTGCTGCACAGGTCGACTGAGTGATTAAATTGAAAGTTATTAAGAAATTCTGTAAAGCATATATAACAGCCTGTGATTCATTTTATATGCCTATTGCCAGGGAGTGAGGAAATCTTGATATTTACCTTCTGTCCAAAAAGCACATTTGCTATTTTTGGTACTATCTTCAAAACTATTAGGCGAATTTAGAATGAGCTTAGAAAGTCAAATATTATCAGTACTATAAATTTGTTATTGAAATAATTTCCTTAAAAGACTAGAATGTAATTTGTATAAAACTTCTCCATTAAAGCCATTTAATGAAAAAGGGAGGAGATCAGGGGTTTGTAATGCAAATTTGAATTGTTATTTAGGTGTGGGGATGATAATCAAGTAGTTGTCCTGCCCATTGATTTCCAGGCACATTTTACAACCTTGCATGATAATAAAGCTGATTATCTCCAGACATGTGGTTTACATTTCTGACAATGTGTGCCTGGTACATATCAAAGTCTTGTTGAACTGTGCTATTCCCCCTGTGGGGTAAACTTTGTAAGTAGATTTAATAGCCCATTAGGGACAGAAAAATCTACCCGGGATAAGAAATTTTGAGTCAGGGGTTTTTCTACTAAAAGTAATTCCTGACTTTCCTCACTCGTTAATACACAAGGGATATTTAAAGTCAAATCCTCTTGAAGAATGGAGAATAAATTATGCAAAGCATAGGTGGGAATGCCTAAGGAAGGATGAAGCCAATTAATGTCCTCTAGTAACTTTTGAAAATCAAGAGTATTTAATTATTCAGTACGAATTTTTATAAATTGGAGAATAATTGCTTGTTTTTTTTTAGCTAAATATCCTAGATACTTTAATGGCTCCTCTGTCCAGATTTTATCAGGGGCAACTAGTAAACCATTTTCTTGCAAGTGGAAGGACAAAATTTGTAATAAGTCTGATAGAATATCTTTATTAGGTGCAGCAAATAATTAGTCATCCATATAATGAATACATGAAACCTGAGCAAATCTTTTCCTAATAGGTTCTAGTGCTCTGGCTACAAAAGTTTGACACATAGTAGGTGAGTTCATCATGCCTGGTGGCAATAATTTCCATTTAAACCTTCCATGGGGTCCTTGGAGATTAATCCGACTTAAAGTAAAAGCAAAGCATGATAGGTCCTCATCAAATAAGAAAATAGTAAAGAAACAACCTTGCAAATCTTAGTATAATATTCCAATTTAAAGGAATCATACATAATTGGGGCAAGCGAAGATGTAAAGTATCTATAGGCCTCATAGCTGAATTTAGAGCTCGACAACCAGTGAGCAATCTCCATTTGTGAGAATTCTTTTTAATAACAGAATTAGGAGAGTTCTAGGTAGAGATAGAAACCTCAATATGATTTGAAGCTAACTTTTCTCCAACAACTTGCAATTTGGCTGCCAACTTTTCTTTAGATAAGGGCTTTTGCTCACGACAAACTGGACAATCTGTCTGCCAAGTAAGTAATCTTACTGAGAAATACATGCATCTGAACATCAAGGGAAAACCAAATGAGCTCCCCATTGTTCAAAGACGTCTAGTACAATTACGTTAATAGGTACTTACAAAAATTACGGATCAAAAATGGAATGTTGGCCTTCACCATCAGTAATATTCTGATATTCAAGATTTTGCTTAATAACTGGATCAAGTGTACTACTGACACCTTTTATTCTGCATTTGATAGTTTGAGTCACCCTGCCCCGATGCCCCATTCAATCTGGCTGATTATTGTGATGTCTTAGCCAGTAGCTAGCAATGCCTCTTTCCTATATAAAATTTACAACAAGGTGGTTTGTATGCTTCATTGAAAATCCAGAAAACACATTGATATTTCATACTGTCAAAACCTCCTTGATAAGGGTTTGCAGAAGTTGATATAAATATGTAAGCAAAGAAAATCAATTGTGCAATACGATCACCAGAATTAATATCATAAGGTACAGGGGAGGTCTTAAGGATTTTAATTTGTCCTATGTAGTCAGAGTCAGTTACTCCTGGTACAACTAACACCCCTTTAGCAATTAAACTGGAATGCTCCAAAAGAAGGCCCCAAGTCCCCCATGGTAAGGGACCGTATATGCAAGTTCTAATTCTGGAAATTAGCAGGGAAAGTTAAGGTTGGGCTTGAGAAAAGGTCCACTGTGGCACTCCCAATCTGGGCTGGTTGTAACGAAAAGATGGTGGGGAAGGCTCGTTCATAGGAATGCGACCATGAGGCTTGCCCTTTGCCCCCTTTCCTGAACACCTTGTAATTTCTCCCTGTGATGCTTCCGATGAAAGGGGAAGCATATGTCCACCAATGTCAGTTTTAGATCAAAATTCTTGGGCCCAATGTACCCCACGTTTGCAGAGAGGGAATATCCTAGGCGACTTTGTATTTGCCAGTTTTATTTTTACACAATTCATTTTAGTATGCCCTTGTCCCCACAGCTTAAACAGTTTAATTTCCCGGATTTGGGTACTTTCACAGTAGCACCCAGAGTCTGTCCCAATAGCTTCATCTTTTGAGTGTCCAAAAATACACCTTGTACTGTTCTATCAATAATTTTCTGAAGGCGCACTATGAAGTCAAGTAGGGTTCCTGGGCCCCTTGAATAAACCAGGCCTAAGAACCATCCTTTTTACTGTGGGAAATACCCAACCCCATGCCTCTAGACATATCTCCTGCAGCCACTGGTCAATCTGCTTTGGGGTATTTACTAGATTCTGGGTCTTATAATCCCCAGTGCCTATTCACATATCATGCGTTATTTTGTGAATGGCTGCATTTAGGTAGTGAGCATTTTAGTGGTAACACTAGCAAGCATTGAAGCCATGATTTTTATTTCTACATTAGAGTCCTGATTGATCACTCCTGGAATAATAGGTAAGCCCCTCAGAGCAGAGCTGCTACGGCCTAAAAATAAGCCAACAGATTCCCTTGGAAGTGGGCCAATGACTCCTGTAGAGAGGGGCTAAAATACCATTTTGGAAGTCAGTACTGTGCAGGTAGAGGAACAGAGATCCAGTCATGCACTTTCTGTTGTTGCTCAGAGGAGACTTGAAACTGATTGTTGCTGCAGGTTTTTGGGGGATATGCTTGAGTTTAGGGGAAAGAAGGAGCTGCTCCACAATTTTTCTGTGGGGCCAGGGGCTGTCTCCTCTGCCAGGTTACTTTAATCTTTTGGCCAGAGTCATTCAAATTAGATCTGAAATTTGTAACACAATGCTTCCCGTTTTTACAGAGGGGAGAAATTTCAGTAATAAATCTTTTCTGATTAAGTCAGTGAGCCATTAAGTGGCCCCTTTGTCGGCAGGAAAAACAAATGCCAGGAATCCGAGCAGTACATAAATGTCCCCGTCGCCTTCTCCCCATCCAGGACATGCGGAATAACTCTGTTACAGTCGGCCCGTGGAGCATGAGGCCATGCAGCTAGGATGGCCCAATGTCCGCACAAAGCTGAATAGAGTCATTTATTCCTCCTTTTATCTTAGAGGGCCTGAGGGCTGCTTGGCAATTTGGGCATAAAGTTTTAGTAGCCAAGGTTCAAGAATGACTTGAGTGGGCTGGGAATATGGCCTAGTGGCAAGAGTGCTTGCCTCATGTACATGAAGCCCTGGGTTTGATTACCCCTCACCAGAGATATAGAAAATGACCAGAAGTGGCGCTGTGACTCAAGGAGCAGAGTGCTAGCCTTGAGTAAAAAGAAGCCAGGGACAGTGCTCAGGCCCTGAGTTGAAGTCCCAAGACTGGCCAATGAATAAATAAATAAATAAATAAATAAGAATGACTTGAGTATGTGGTACTGTAGAGCCATATTGAAAACAAGCATTCTTTAGATCTGTTATTTGTTTAAATGACAAACACTGATGAACTCTCTTGCTATCTTCATCTTGCCTGTCAGGGAATAAATGAAAACCAGAAATGTCCTCCCTTCTTGATAAGTCTGAGCCAAGGAAGTGTGCCACGTTTACTGTAGGAGGACTAGGCGCTTTAAACAGCACAGGCAGAAATGGTACTAGCTGTGAGACCCTATCAGGCAGAGGTTGTGGTGGGAAAGGATGAAAGTCCGCCAGGATTCTGGGCAGGTCCCACAAGTCTTTACCTTTACAGGAGTTTGCTGCTTTGGATAATGTTGCGACAATAGGGCTATAATTGATTCCAAAATTTTCTCCACATGGATCAATCTGTCTTTAGTAAGCTCCTTGCATAATTTTTCCTCAGTGTCTGAGCCATCTGAGTCTTCCTTATTATCTACCGCAGTGGTTTGAGATCCTTTTAATTTTCTCAATTCTTCCCAATCAGCTGCATAAGCTTGGGGGTTGCATGATGCTCATCAAGTCCCTGTTCATTTTCTCTGATCAACTGATTGAATCTAATCCGTTCATGTCTACAATGGCATTATGTCGAAAGGATTCAGATTAGGACCATAAACTATTTCATACCACATAACTTCCTCTTTTTTTCTTGATTGTTTAATTTTTTCCTTTATTTTCAGAGTGATGTACCAAAGGATTAGAGGTTCATATGTAAGTCTGTAAGTATATTTCTAGGTCATCATGTTACCCACACTTCCCCACACTTCCAACTCCCTCGTATCTTTCCCCCTGATAAGTTTTAGAATTGGTTTACACAAATGGTTTTGTAAATTTTGCTTTAGGAGACATTTGTATTTTTATCATCTGGCTCTTGATTTCAGCATAATATTTCTCTTTACTAGTTTTTATACAGGAATCAAATTATTGACACTTATCTTCCACTAATTTTGGGGGATTCAGTGTCTACAAATTTGGCTGACCAAGAGGAGTTTAACCGAGCTATTATGTATTGAATGGTTCCAGTAATATAATGTATATTGTATGTCCCAACAATAAAATAGCAAGGGGATCATCAGTAACCAAAATGTGTATATTTAGGTACAGAGACCACTTAAACCAATCATGGAACCATCCCTTCCCTTGAGACTTCATTTTGCATTGTAGCTCAATATTTTTCTCACCAGAAACTATTATGACCTCTAAATTGTTTTCATAAAATCAACATCTTATCCCACTGCACATATAGGAACCCTTGTAAAGGAAGAGGAAATTCAGGCCTCTTTGGAACCTTGGAATGATTTTAAGTATGGTGTCTACATAACACTTTATTTGAAGTTCACACACCACTATCCGGAATTGCTTTGCTATGTCCCCACCTTGCTATGTCCGCTGGAGTAGATTACTATGTTAATCAACCTTGTCCTGTGTCTACTGTAATCAAATGTTGCAAACTTCAAAGCCTCTTTATGTTCTGGAATTTTAACAATCCTATGCTATTCTCTGGTTCCAAAACTGCATATTAGCTGGGAGTTGGAAAAACTGTTGCTGCAGTCTTGAGGTTCAACCTTATGGCTGCAGACCTCCCGTACCCCATCTTTGTCTCTTGTCTTTTTTCTCTTGCCTTATTATTCCTTTTCCTTATCCCAGCTGCCCCTCAGTCAGGATTCCTGCTCCCCTGCCAGCTGGCCCGGCAGGCAGAGTCATTCAAATTAGATCTGAAATTTGTAACACAATGCTTCCCGTTTTTACAGTGGGGAGAAATTTCAGTAATAACTCTCCTTTTCTGATTAGGTCAGTGAGCCATTAAGTGGCCCATTTGTTGGCAGGAAAAACAAATGCCGGGCATCCAAGCAGTAAATAAATGTCACCATTGCCTTCTCCCCATCCAGGGCATGCGTAAGAACTCTGTTACCGTCTGCCCTTGGAGCATGAGGCCCTGCAGCTATGATGGCCCAATGTCCGCACAAAGCTGAATATAGTCATTTATTCCTCCTTTTTCTTAGAAGGCCTGATGGCTTCTTGGCAATTTGGGCATAAAGTTTTAGTAGCCAAGGTTTCAAGAATGACTTGAGTGTGCTGGGAATATGGCTTAATGGCAAGAGTGCTTGCCTCATGTACATGAAGTCCTGGGTTTGATTACCCCTCACCAGAGATATAGAAAATGACCAGAAGTGGCGCTGTGACTCAAGGAGCAGAGTGCTAGCCTTGAGTAAAAAGAAGCCAGGGACAGTGCTCAGGCCCTGAGTTGAAGTCCCAAGACTGGCCATTGAATAAATAAATAAATAAGAATGACTTGATTAAGTGGTACTGTAGGGCCATATTGAAAACAAGCATTCTTTAGATCTCTTATTTGTTTAAATGGCAAAGGCTGATGAACTCTTTTGTTATCTTCATCTTGCCTGTCAGGGAATAAATGAAAACCAGAAATATCCTCCCTTCTTGATAAGTCTGAACTAAGGAAGTGTGCCACTTTTACTGTAGGAGGACCAGGAACCTTAAACAGCACAGGCAGAATGGTACTAGCTGTGAGACCCTATCAGGCGGAGGTTGTGGTGGGAAAGGATCAAAGTCCACCAGGATTCTGGGCAGGTCCCACAAGTCTTTACCTTTACAGGAGTTTGCTGTTTTGGATAATGTTGTGACAATAGGGCTATAATTGATTCCAAAATTTTCTCCATATGGGTCAATCTGTCTTTAGTAAGCTCATTGCATAATTTTTCCTCAGTGTCTGAGCCATCTGAGTCTTCCTTATTATCTACCCCAGTGGTTTGAGATCTTTTGAATTTTCTCAACTCTTGCCAAACAGCTGCATAAGCTTGGGGGTTGCATGATGCTCATCAAGTCCCTGTTCAGTTTCTCTGATCAACTGATTGAATCTAATCCGTTCATGTCTACAATGGCATTATTTCTAAAGGATTCAGATTAGGACCATAAACTATTTCATACCACATTACTTCCTCTTTTTTTCTTGATTGTTTAATTTTTTACTTTATTTTCAGAGTGATGTACCAAAGGATAGAGGTTCATATGTAAGTCTGTAAGTATATTTCTAGTTCATCATGTTACCTCCTCCATCACCCCACACTTCCAACTCCCTTGTATCTTTCCCCCTGATAAGTTTTAGAATTGGTTTACACAAATGGTTTTGTAAATTTTGATTTGGAGACATTTGTATTTTTATCCTCTGGCTCTTGATTTCAGCATAACCTTTCTCTTTACTAGTGTTTATACAGGAATCAAATTACTGACACTTTTCCTCCACTAATTTTGGGGGATTCAGTGTCTACAAATTTGGCTGACCAAGAGGAGTTTAACCGAGCTATTATGTATTGAATGGTTCCAGTAATATAATGTATATTGTACGTCCCAACAATAAAATAGCAAGGGGATCAGCAGTACCCAAAATGTGTATATTTAGGTACAGAGACCACTTAAACCAATCATGGAACCATCCCTTCCCTTGAGACTTCATTTTGCATTGTAGCTCAATATTTTTCTCACCAGAAACTATTATGACCTCTAAATTGTTTTCATAAAATCAACATCTTATCCCACTGCACATATAGGAACCCTTGTAAAGGAAAAGGAAATTCAGGCCTCTTTGGAACCTTGGAATGATTTTAAGTATGGTGTCTACATAACACTTTAGTTGAAGGTGACACAATAGTTATAAAATCTCTTTAACTAATGGTTAAAAACCAATAAATGAATAAATAAATAAGAATATAGCATGGCCTGTGAGCCTATCCTCAGGAGTGAGATTTAAATTGACAAAGGTGCTTCTTAGTCAGTCTACGTGGTTGGTCAGTAGTAGGGTGCTCCCATTCATAGTGGAATATGGCTAGCTCATACTAAGACCATTCATGAACTTCCAAGGAGTAGGTTGGAGACGGGCCCATTCTATTGGACAACCCAATGAAGGACTTTCTTTGATAACTTCTTTTCTGCTGAACATTGAAAACCCGGTGGTAAAAATGAATGATTTCAATGATTGCACGTGCAGGGCTTGCATAGTGTTATGAGCAAGCTGATTAACATAGTGAGACGTTTGCACACTTTGTGTCAAACACACAGTAGCTGGTGCAGCAGAGGCAACTAAGAAAATAAAGCGTACAATGCCTGCTATCAATGGCCATATAAATCGTCTAGGGCGCATGAGTTATTTTAAATATTTTATCACTTGGGTGGGGCATAGACTTGTTGTCTGTAAAGTATAAAACTTCTTCTCAAATAATATTTCTATATGGTTTTGCCAGTGATGTTACATCATATCTGCAAGACATGGGAATAGGAGGATTTTATCATTGTCCTTATGTTTAATATACTACGTGAAAAACCGGTGGAGTCCTCCTGTGGTGACTGGATATGAGTTTGGAACACTGGATCTTGTATATATGGTTATCTGACCTTCGAAAGATACTGAAAAATGGGGGAGTTTGTAACTAAAATGACAAGAAATGTACTCACTGCTTTATTATGTAATGGTAACTCATTTGTATCACCTTGTCAATAAAATTTAATTACAAATTATAAATTAAATAGTCCCAACATGGACACAAACACACACACATACACACACGCACACACACAATCAAGCAGTAGTTTTGTGGCTCACCCATATGGTGGACAATATAAATTTAAATTCTCTACTAAAAGAGGTAATTTTAATAATATTTTTAATGCAAGCGGGAGATCATTGACAAAAAAGCGTGTTTCACATTCAAATCTAACTGTAAAAAGATATAGAATAATTTTATACATGTTTATGTATCCAGATTTTCATTTTATGATCATCGTTCCACTCGTGAAACCTAAATATGCTTCTTAGAGAAATTGAAAAGGTATATTTCAGTAAAGGATTTCACCCTAAGATTGATGTCAGCTTTCATTATAAACAATACACAAGCTAACAAAATTAGTAAGTTTTCAAAGCTAGTGGAAATGAAAACGCATTCAACGTGCTGAAAGTATTATTTATTATTTCATGTCATTAGCAAGACAAGGAAAAATATGTAGTCCTCAAATAGTAGGCCACCGGATTATTTCTGCAAAGGAAAATAGAAAAAGATCTTTGCATTATAGTGGAAGGTGTGATAATATACATTTCTGATTCTGCCTAGGAACAATAGAAAGTTACATAGTTGTTGTACAGATATGCAAAACTGAACAACTGCCTATTATTCTGAAAGAATTTCTTGCTTTTTTCAACTTCCATATACGCAGAAATGGACCAATGGGCAATTGCTGTTGACTTATGGTATGAAACTCTATGGGTTTCAAATCACTTGAAGGTAGGTGAACACGTTAATACCCAGAGAATCCATTAGGATCATGAAACAGGTACATTTCTTCTAACCTTAGTTTAGGTAACATAATAAGATTCATCTAAGTAATAGAACAGTTTGCATATGTCTCACCTATGCAAGTATAATCAGAGTCACATGACAGGGACACAAAATATGAAATGTGCCCAAGTCTTATAACAAAAATAGTAAATATTGTGGACTACATGAAAAATGATTATCCTAAGATTTGAGATCCAAGTCATAATATTTCATCCAAAATTCTCTATCTTAGATGAGATACAAACCATAAATGAAAAAAAGGAGGCATTATTTTTGTGGAAAGTGACTTAGTATGGGATAAAAGGAAAATATAAGTATAAGCCTCCTAAATTTTCGCAGGTTGTCACATCAATCCACAGAGTCCACAGAAACTTTTTCTTCTGGTCTCCCAAGTTATTTTGTTGCATATGAAAGTGACAGCAGGGAACAACACACTTCCTTTTACTCTGTAATCACATATAGAGATCTTACAAAAATCCAAATTGGAAGTTATCCTTGCCTTACAAACTGTATACGTGGGCGAACATCTGGTGTGATTTTTAAACAGAATATTCAAGGTATCACAGATCCATGTAAAGGAGGCCTTTTCACAAATGTTTGGTGAAGGTTTGCAAGAAAATATTGAAAAATGAAAACAGGCTGTAAACACACATGATACAGTTATTGCTATTCTTGTTGAGCAAAGGGCATATAACACAC
This sequence comes from Perognathus longimembris pacificus, assembly GCF_023159225.1. Lineage (NCBI taxonomy): Eukaryota > Metazoa > Chordata > Mammalia > Rodentia > Heteromyidae > Perognathus > Perognathus longimembris. The sequence goes on along the minus strand of NW_025957332.1, from coordinate 36,315 downwards.
AAACCCAAATAACACAATGTATCTGTATAGTTGCTTTTTACTACATTTAATCAAATTAATCTCCTTATGATTTTAGTAGCTACTTAAATGAAGAGGAATTCCAGCCGCTCATTCGTTCTTTCTGTGAATAAAATTAAATCGAAAGGTATGTCATTGAAAAGTGAACGGTCGCTCTGATATACTGTCATATCCGTAACATTTTCTCAATATTGAATGGTTCTCCGAGACCATTTTGAGTATGACTTTCCATAGATATCAATGAATTTGTTTGGAAATGTTTTTTTTTGTTTGTTTGTTTTGTTTTTGCCTGTCCTGGGCCGTGGACTCAGGGCCTGAGCACTGTCCCTGGCTTCTTCCCGCTCAAGGCTAGCACTCTGCCACTTGAGCCACTGCGCCGTTTCAGGCCGTTTTCTGTATGTGTGGTGCTGGGGAATCGAACCTAGGGCCTTGTGTATCCGAGGCCGGCACTCTTGTCACTAGGCCATATCCCCAGCCCCTGGAAATGTTTTTAGATCATGAAGTAATTGCAGATTTACACATGCATGCTTTCACCAATCACCGTTCAGACAGCAATCTGAATATTTCTCTGAAAAGAGGAAGTCTTTTTATTCCTAAAAGAAAAAGGCAGCTCTTCCACCTATCATAATTGTTTCATTTATTTCCTTTATTTCTAAGAAATAGATCTTTGCCAAAGTGATAATGTCATTTTCTTACCTGTTTTGGCTAGAAGACTCTACTCTTCCCCAAACAAAAGTTGGGCTAGGGTTTTCCAAGAATTCTGGCAAACAGAAAAATGGATATTGTCTCCAGGGTATATATTACATTTTCTCTAACATTTACATGGCCAAGGAAAGACATAGGTAATAATGAAATAATAACCACCTTAAGGACCTAATATATCAATGATTTAAGTGGATAATAAACATGGAAAAGAAAGAGTCCTAAACTATAGATGGACAACCCTGTTTTATATATATTCTTTAAAGAAATCATTTCTGAATGCATGTCTTCATATATGAGGATGAGCATAATAGCTTTCTCTATGTTAGCATACATTAAATTTCATGTTGAGCTAAAGAGTTTACTATTATTTGCATCTATCTCTAAACTGGCATTCAGTTACAGCACTAACTCAAAATTTAATCAAGCTCTTTACCTTTATCCCAGTCTTCCTCAGAGGAAAGGCGATGCCCTGTATTTCCAGATTTCTTCTCTTGGGGTTGGGACCAAGTCATAGTAACTGCAAGAAGGAAAATAAGGAAAATGGAATCACAATATGTAACAGACTGAATCTGAATCAGATCTGATTTCTGTTTCGTGTATCAAGCTTACCTACATCATCCTCAATGCAACTTTGGTCTTCACATGTTGCTATATGTTTACTGAGTTGATCGCGCGGCATCAAGTGCCGAGCATTGAAGGGACAAGTAGCCAATTTAGCAGTAATGTCCGGATGATTCTATTGAACCAGGATGTAAAAAATAAAAATAGTACAAATTTGGGGGATAAGGAAAGGGTTGCTGTTTTTATGCTTGACTTGTGGTTTTACCTTGGACTTGTGTGCTGTACTAACCCCAGTGTAGCACAAGAGGACGGCCTAGTACAACCTCGACTCTTCTTCAATCTGTTTCTTACAATTTTTAGGGGCTGGAGGTGGATAAGATTCTCTCAGACTCTATATCTCATATTCTCTTCGCCTAAAAGTACTTTGATTTAAACTCGTCATGACAAGATTGGAGGTCTGACACAGCAGCAAAATGCTGGATACTTAAAACATAACTTTGGCATCTAAAAACATTCAGAATCATGACATCTTATTCAGTAAAAAGGCATTTATTAATATATGCTACATGAATGGGTAAGACACATTGATCGAAAACACAATTGGAAATGCCCTCATTGTGTGTCTTGGTGCATGTGTGTGATACCATGTGTATGTACAGTCTAATTTATATATATTTGCATTTAGATATAAGAATATTTGAAAACATATGAGCATGAATATGCATATGTATGTGTCTTTCTGTGCACATGTGTATATATAATCAGTGAGCATCCTTTGAAAAGCATAACAAAGGGAAGATTGTTTTCTGCCCAGAGCAATGTTTTTTAACACAGAAAATTGAATTGGGATACACAACTATATTAGCATTTGAAAGATTTCTTGTTCTATGTGAAAATAACTGTCGTGGTATCATTACAAAAAATACACCAAAATATACGAAACAGGCAAGACACATCTTCGTTATCATCAATTCAGGATCACTAGGTTTACTGAAAAGTAACATGGTTCAGGAATTATGTCCTGCCATAAGGCAATGCATCTGTCTTAAATTTTAGAAACTTTACTAAATTGCTGATTTAGAGTAGTTAAATGTGAACAAGGAAACAAGTATAAAGTCGCTACACTTCGACTGAAATCATTGTCCTACAGAAAACATCTTGCAATATTCTACTCATCCTAGAGTTCTGGAAACAAGTTGGACTGCTATTTCTTATCTGCACTACACAAAGATCAGATTACAAGAGCAAATACAAATATGTGTATACTGCATCTACCCAGGTAGTCTATTATTTCATTGACACATATTTAGCACATTTAGTCAAATATCAAGCTTCAAATTCATGTTTATAATAAAGTATGACAAACTCCTCATTTTGAAATGCAACCCTACCTTTCTGCATTTCACCAGATGGTACGGGAATCTGCAGGCCCTGATCTTGTGACTCTTATCATAGGGGCATTGAGGTAACCTTTCAGGATCCAGAGATTCACCTGCAAAGAAAAATATCTAAGCAAATCTGGTATATTTTTGAGAAAATATAATTCTTTCCCTTCTCTTCCAATTACAACGTATGCATTAATTTCAAAATCCCTTCGATGATGACAAAAATGATAACTATGCCTTTTGATACTATCATAGAAATAATAAGCGAATTCATTTCAGTGCCCATTTGTGAATTCTTATGCCTAATTTGGGAAACATTTTTCCATTTATAGAAGGAATTTGTTGTTACTGATTTGCAATATTCACGCTGTCCTCTCTTGACAGGGAAGATGCATTGAGGCCAAGGCATTTACTTGCATTCTTATGTCTCAATAGTACGAATTCAAAATTCCACTGTACAATTATCAGAATGTCTCAATTCTGAACTCCATCCCATTGAATCTCCTCCACAGAGTTTTGCATACTGAGAATGCTGAACATAATATGATGGGAACCATTTGAAGTGTTCTTTTCAAAGGACATTGGGAACATGCTTACCTTCTTGCATTCTGGTAGACAGGGAAATATCTGCACTTCCTGTGAGGAGAAAAATTCTGTCAGAAAACCAATGAAGAATTACTTCCAGACCAGATGTCTCAAACATTATCATTTCTTTGGAGAAACAAAGGAATATTGAAGAACTTGGAAGATATTCAACTCATTAACTTTTGAGTTCTTTGATGCACATCCTGTAAATACTGATTTTCTTAATCCATAAATTACAGGCATTTTCAGAAGAAATTCAGGAGATAGTTTATAACTTATTTCAACACTGTTTATCTAAGGGGACATGAAGGCATCTTTTCTTGTTCATTCAAAGAGGGATGGAGTGTCTTTAAAGTATTAAACTGAAATTAGGTTTAAAATGAGAAAGACAAAGAAACTTGAGTTTCCTTTCATTAAATTTAGGCCGCTTAGAAAACAAACTATTTGCGAGATTTTTTTTATGAATAATCATTCTTAATGCCGTAAAAGCATTCATTTGTAAATCAACCTCATGAAAAACTTTATTCGTTTCACACGACATGCTTTGAATTTAAAATTACCTTTTCCAGTTATTGAAGACAAACTAATTATGTGGCATCACAAACATGAAGCACTAGTAGTGAGTCCTGACTTTTCCTGGGAATAAAACAGGTGGTATATATCTATATCTATGTCTACATCTATATCTATATCTATATCTATAATTATCTATCTATCTATCTATCTATCTATCTATCTATCTATCTATCTATCTATCTATGTGTGTGTATAGCTAAATGCATGGATGAAATCCTTAAATATTACATTGCCAAGATTTAGTATAAAATAGGTGTGCTTTGTGAATATTGAGATTAAAGTTAGAGAATGTCTTGCTGGCTCCATTTTTACAATATTTCGACAAAGGATTATGTTGCTGCTTACAACTTTAGAACATTCTGAAAATGATGAGATCAAAGTTGCAAATTTGGACAGACAGATAGTACCCCAAAAGTATTGGCACATTTATGAATAACCGTTATGTTGAAGTAAAATGCAAATAACATAAATAGTTTCTGCTTAAGGCTAAAAAGAAAACGGGGAATGCAATTTTCTTATACATAAAGCATTCTACTAAAGGTGAGGCGCATCCCTTCCTCCAGGAGCAAAGAGCCCCTTGTAATGAGGTGTTCACTTTGCCGGGATTACTTTGACCTGGTGTCTCCTATATCTGGGAGCACAACTAGAAGGACTGGACAATCAAACTCATTTTGGATTTAGGGTATCATTTCATGTCCTCTAGCGCCAGTATATGACAGTATTATAATTCCTGGCCAAAATCCAGAAGAGAAAGTCCCATCTTCTCGCTGTGCTTTTTAATCACATTGCAATTTATTCCTCCTATGCTGTGAATAAGTCAAAAAGGGATATGTTTTGCTTCCATAGTTTGTTCAACTATCTTATATTAATACACTGCAGAATATAGATAATTGATTTTCCGAGCATAATAATTGCTGCCAACAATCAATTCATTGCATGTAACTCATTCCAAAGGAACGTTATATTTTCTAAGGTTAAACATTAAGAGAAGACACCTGAGAAACTACATGAATCTAATTAGAGTGACAGGGTAATAAGTGGCTTATAATACCTACTGGTATTTCTTAATATTGTCAAATATGAATGAAGGTTTTTTGACCTTTTGTTTTTTGCGCTTTCACAAAAACAAGTATCACCAGTGTGTGTCTTACTTTCTCGGGTAGACATGAATAAATTTCTCACAAATAAATCATGTTCTTACGAAATCAATGGTAAAACATTTTTAATAGATTGCTAGGAAGATCTTATTTCCAATAGTGTATCCAATTTAACTCAGCATCAGGAATTCCTTGACAAATTTCAAGTCTTTAATACACACTGATTTGAGAAAGATGGTTCCCTTTCAGTGACTCACATACCTGCCACATTTACATATGGGTTTCTAATAAAGCACCAATTCAAAGAAATTATGCAAAAAACCAATGTAAATCTTCCCCATCCTTTTTAACTGTTGAAAAGGGCCTAGACATATCTCCAACATATTATGAGCCAAAATCATACTCGACAGCAAAAAAACAAAATTTATTCATTGAAAGGACTTAGAGAACTCCATTTGTATTGTGCATATTACTATAAATTGTGGAAATGTTTCAGGTGCTGTTAAAAAATTTTCAAGGGACAGGAAATTGCTCTGTATTAAAAAATAGGACATGGACAATAATGAATTACCTGTCTTGTTGATTAAAATGACATCCACTGAAAACTGAATTAGCAAACCTAAGATACACTATGAAAGAAGGTATTCTAGTGGTAAAACTCATGAATTTTCTTCCCGCTGTATATTACCTGTTTAATCGCAGGCAAATAATCAGGCAACAATTGTATTTGAAAGGAATAAGGAGAAATCTCAAAATTGTAACAGTAGGACTGAAGTCAACAAAGTATATTAATCTTTATCATTAATTTCTTTGTCATAGACCAACATTCAAGGGACTTCATTCATGACAAGTGTTCAACATATTTGTGAGAATGTTTTCTAACTGGTAGATATCTATACTTAATAGTTCAAAATTTTCCAACTTTTGCAGGTCTCAAACAGGTAAATACCCGTTTGAACTCATATAAATTCAGACAATAATTTCTAGATATTCCTGTATTCTTACTTGAACTCTGGCTCAAGATTTCTATGGGTAATTATATCTAATAGAACATGACCTATAAATTGAGGGAACATTGGGCAATACTGAGAGTCATAGCTACAGATAATAACTGTTTCAAATATTAGTAAATTCCAGCATTAAATTTGTTGTGGGCATGAAACAAGTGTACAACCCCATAGAAATATCATTGTTAGACCTAAATAAAGTGAGAGTAATGGTAGTAAATTTTAAGACGGACACATTGGAAATTGCTACATTCTCAATTCCAGGGACATAACATTTTTGATTATTTGATATGTTGGACAATACTTGATATTTTGAAAAATAAGCAGGGACTACCTCATGGGACTTCCAGTAAAGGAATTACAAAAACCTTTGTAGCCAGAATGTCACAGTGTATATCAAAGAGTGAAAAGTTAGTCCACACGAGATGGGGACTGATGACTGAGGAAAGGAAACGAGGGAAATGATGGTTAGATGTCTCTGAAGGAGAACTGTACTTACCAAATTAGTGAAGAAGGCTCTCCTCTCAACGAAGTAACCAGGTCCACCGTAGACCTTTCCGTAGTAACAGTTACTTTTAACTCCTGTCTCTCCCGTGTGGGTTCACGAGTATTGTGATGTGGCTAATATTGGTCACTTCCCCGTTATGATCTCAAGTCATTCACAAGCACTTCCGCATTTGACAAGTGAAGTGCTCAATGCTGCCTTCTACCCAGAAGTGGGAGTCCTGTTTGTTCTTCCTGTCCATTGTTTATCTATGATTTTGTGCAAGTAAGCAAGGTTTCAGTAGTGGAATGCTGAGAGTCGTTTTCACACACTTTTCAAATAGGCGAGTTTGGGATCCTGAGTTCCATCTTCCTATACATTTCTGTTCTGCCCATGATCCAGTCTTTGGAAAAGCATCCACTTTTACGCAAAGTGTTCACAGGAACCTATCAAGGAATATGTTGACCATTCTAGTTCTGAAAGTTTAACTATTTTCGCAAAACTTTGTACCTACATTATTATGGCCGCTTTTCCTCAGTGGTGACCATTCATGAAACATTACTTTTACAAAAAGATCAGGGTAACTAGGCTAAGTTATGATTATGTGGTTCATAGTAAATCAGAGAACTGGGACTATGCTCTCCATTTTCTAGTATGATTCATGTTCTTTTCTCCCTTATTAGCTGTGTATGTCTTCTTCATGTCTTTGAACTTGATTTCAAATATGTGTCTTATAAATTGATTTTGCTATTCTAAAAGAGATAACAGAAGAATTTGTTTACTACCATCCCTGTTTGACCAAGGGTATTTGTGTCTCGATTATCAGTAGGTTTGAAAAAAAAGATTTAATCAAATCATATGGCATCCCTTATTATCTGAAATTTATATGAATATTCACATGATTCTGTATCACTAGTGTTGAAATGTTCCAATTGTTTCAAAACTTCGATGTTGTATACCAAATTTGGCACATTATCTCTATCTAATAGATCAGAATTAGAACGAGAGCCTCAAAATTCTCCAGAATCAACTGATAATATTTACTTCCAGTTATGGTGCTTTTTCTAGGGTAATAGGAGTTTAAGTTACTCGCTAACCACAATTTCATCTTACCAATAATGTATACAAAGGATAGATGAAGAAATTTTTAACAAGGAATCAAGGAAATTTTGAGGGAGTATTGAGCTGAGAGAAAAATGTGCATAAATTTCTTCTCACAGCTGTTATTTCCTTGCTCATTTTTCTGCCTCTTTCCTTCACATTGTCCTCTTGCACAAACCAACTTCCTTTTTCATTGTTTTTTCCAAAACAAAAAATTATATCCTTAATATCTATTGTCAATCTCATCTCTAAAGCCTCTAGTAATATTAACTATATAACAATTCCTTGCAGATTGGGTAATATATAGATATCCATCTGAATTTATGTACATAAATATTAGTGTTTGTGTGTCACTTTTGGATACCTTTCTCTCAAGCACGTTCCCTGTCTCCCCGTGAAGTGGTACCTGCTTTCTTTATCATGTCTGTGTTACTTATTTCTAACATACACATATCAGCCAGCGAATGTTCCATTCTATGTTCCAGGCTTGTGTCCCAATGAATATCTTTTTCCAAATGTTTTCTAATCATTGTGTAGGATTCCCTTGTACAGAGATACCATTTGCTTGGATCCAATCATGTATAGTGGGACACTGTATTTGTTTCCATTTCTTGGCTCTTTTGAAGCGTGCAACATAAACGTGGATGTGCAGGTTTTCTCGTCATATCCTGGATGCTGTTGCTCAGAATGGGACATGTGCTATGCCTTGCGTGTTCTTTTCAAGATACTCCATACTCTTTTCAAGAGTGGTTGTAGTAGTTTACATTCCCAACATCAGTTCAGTTCATTTCCTCTTTCAGGGAGTCAACTCCAGCACTTGTTGCTTGAGTTCAGAATATATCTCATTCTGAGTTGGGGAAGATGATATTTCAGTGTTGTTTTTATTTACATATCATTTACTTCCATTGATGGTTGTTATGTTTCTGTGTGTCATTACTATTTTTATTTCTTCTTCTGTGAAGTCTGTTTTCACATCCATGGCGAACTTCATGATTGAATTGTTGGATTTAGGAGGGATTAGTTTCTTGTGTCCCCTGTATGTGAGAAACATTAACCTTTTATAATATTTGTCTGTTACATTGCTGTTTGGCTGTCTGTCTGCTTTCATGACCATGTCCTTAGCTGTGCAGAAATTTTTATTTTAATGTGCTCCCATTTTCCAATCTTTCATCAATCTGTTGTGTGCCTCAGACTCTGTTCAGGAAGTTCCTCCCTAGGCCTGGAAGACCTGATGTCTCTGCTACTCTGTTCTATTATAGTTATGAGGATTCACATTTGATGTTGAAATCTTAATCCATTTTGAGTTGACATCGGTGCTGCTATTATGCTAGGATCAGCTTTGATTTTTTTTTCCTGTGGTGATCCTTTTTTCCCCTCTCCAATAATTGAAGATGCTAATTTTTCTATTTTATGTCTCTCACTCCTTGTTCAAATATCAGCTGACAGCAAGTCTCTGGTTTCTTTGAAGGTGTTCTGCCATATTGTATTCATCAGGCATCACCTTTTTGGCAATAGAAGGTTGTATTTTTTTAATAATGCTTTTGTAATAGAGCTTGATATCAGGCATTTAGATACCGCTGATGTGGTTCTTTTTTTTCCAAATTTTTATTATCAAACTGATATACAGTGAGGTTACAGTTTCATCCGTTAGGCATTGTATACATTTCTTATAGTGTTTGTTACCCTGTCCCTCATACCCTCCTCCCTCCTCCACCTTCCTATTCCCCCACTGTGGTGTTCAGTGCATTTTACCCAAACAGTTTTGCAAGTATTGCTTTTTTAGTTGTTTCTCTTTTTTTACCCTGTGTATCTCAATTTTGGTATTCCCTTTCAATTTCCTAATTCTAATACCAGTATACACGGTTTCCAAAATACTCTGATAAGATTACAGAGATAGTGTAGAAGTACATCCATTTTCCACATGAATGTAACAGACTTATTCAAAGGTTTTCAACATATAGCTGTCAAAAACAGCTAAGCATCGAGTGTAGCATACTCCAAAATATATACTTACATTGTCCATGGACAGATTTTCAGAAAATACAAGACTATCGAAATTATTCCACGTCTTCAATCTTATCAAAGCAGAATAATGAAGGATTTCCAATTCACTTCTGAGAAGATGCCGGAGTAGCAGCAGAGCCCTAGGTAAACACATTTTGACATTACAGTTTTGCCCCACCAGAGAAAATCTTATTCCTAGAAAGACAGCCAAGTAAGTTCTAACTGTACAGCGATATTGGCCGGGAAGAAAAAATATACTTTGCTGGCCTGAAAACACAGATTTTTGTTCTAGTTGGTGGTGCACCAACAGCCAGTGCTGGCGCCCACACATTTCCCCATACTCCATGCACCTAAAGCACACAACAGCAACCAGGACAAAATCCTCCAGACAACAGCAGACAGACCTGGATTGCAGACTGAGCAACCAAAGGCAGAAATAGCAGAGAAAGTGTGAGTACCTCTGTAAAGACATCCTCACTCGCGCCCGTGAAGGAGTATCTGGAGCTTAGCCCTTCCACCATTGCTCTAGCAAAGTGCCATCTTGGTCACTGTCATAGGTTCAGACCAGACTGGAACAAAACTAGGCCTTCAAAAAGCAAGGATGAATGGGCCATCTTTGAAAAAGGCAAGAGGGACCAATCAGGGAGAGCTAGCTCTGGCCAGGAGAAGGACCCCTGCCCAGGTAGGAGGGTCATCCTAGGCCATGACTCAGCGAGAGCTGCACCGCCTTGACTGTTGAAATTTCTAAATTGAAAGTGAAAGCAATGGCCCCACAGCAGAGTAGTGGAGCCAGGGTTCCCAAAACTGTGCATGTGCCCCATCCACAGAGGATACCGAAGTCCCACTAGCAAGCTGTGTGAACCAGAGCGACCCAGGATCTCACCAACAAGGGATGCAGTTCAAAGTAGATCCACCCCCAGAAACTGAAAGCAAGTCAAACATGGCAAGCAGCAAAATATACTGCTGACCATCGCAAGAAAACCAGAGACTAAAAAGCCCATCCAAACAAGGAAGACTCCATTTTCTTTTCCAAGTTTTTTTAATGCTTTTATTGTGTTTTTTCCATTTCTGAAATGTCATTTGGTTTTTATTTTCCTTTTTTACCTGTTTGTTTTTAGCAAAATATTGTTTTGCTTGTTCGATTTTCTGGGTTTTTTTTCCTTCTTTTTAAAAATAAATTTTCTCTGTTTTGTGCATTTGTCTTCCACTATTTTTTCTTTATTTTCCTCTTCACATTCCCTTTCTTTAAAAATACTTTCCTAGGAATAACACCTCCACTCTTCTCTGTTAAATGAATTGTCTATCTTTTTAAACTACTTTTTTCTACCAATTCTACTATTCTCCACATTTCCACGTCACTGTAATTAAACCAAAATCATGAACCTCCCCCATTATATTTTACTCTATTCTCTTCACTGCCGCTAACTGACCCTCCTTATTTACAAGAACTCCAGATTCCATTGTCCTCAGGTTATTGGGTAGAGGGTATCCCTGCTCAAACCGAGTGAAACAAATGGGTTCAAAGACAAAGCCTGCCAGTCCAATAAGAACCTAATACAGTAACAAAAGTTACTCATATGATTGTAACAGTAAATACATAACTACTGAGTACAGGGTGCAGGATTTGTTGTTATATCAAAATTGTATTCTTCAGGAACACCAATCTCATATTATGTACAGGTATTCAAGGTATCTGTATATAATTGTTAACGTCAAAGATTTACACAACAAAGCCTGGTAAGGTATGCATGATGTCTTTAACGGTGCCCACACATCTATCCAGCAAAAGTAAACATCTCGTAAAAGTGAAAGGATGGAATCAAGTCTGTCAATCCAATGGCTCCAATAAACAGGCTCTCATTGCAATCCTAGTATCAGATAAAATTGACTTCAAATTAAAAACATTAAAAAAGAAACAAAGAAGGTTACTACATTCTAATAAAGGGATCTCTACTACAGGAGGATATAACCATCCTATATATCTACACACCAAATACAGGACGACCTAACCGAACACTACTGACTCGAAAATAATTCACAGACTCAATCATATTGATAACTGGGTAATTTAACACTCCACTATCACCTTTGGACAGATCAACACACCAAAAAGTGAACAAAGGAACCACAGAACTAAAAACCTGCGTAGATCAACTAGACTTAACCGACATCTACAGAATATTCCAACCAACAACAACATAGCACACATAGCAGATAGCACATAGCACATAGCAGATAGCACATAGCACATAGCAGATAGCACATAGCAGATAGCACATAGCAGATACCAGATTTTGATTCGTTCAAATAAATTTCATATCGACCACAAAGTGTAAGGTAAATATTGTTGGGAAACTCTGGTGGCTACTTGTAAAAAATATTTTAATGTAGAAAGGAAAAAAGGCTTTGTACGTATGTATAGATTTATCTGTCAGTTTCTCTTTGTATCTACCTATCTACATGTTATCTACACCACAACATAATTACTTGGCAGAATATTGAGGTAATTGATAAACAATTCAGGATTGTCTGGCATGATCCTATTTCCTACAGCTTTTCCAAATGACAGAAAATGCTCTTGAGTGACATCACATGAATTTCCTAGCATTCTTGTGGAGAGTTCCACTTCCTTCCATTTAAACTCTGGTACATGGCAAGAAAGAATAGAGTAATTTTCCATACCTTGGATGTGTAACGGAGTATTGGGTCAGAGTTTAGGACAGTGTTTCAACGTGTACAAGAGTCCGTTTTTTGAAAGTCCCCTTTACCAAATGTTTCTCTGTAGAAAGCAAAAGTAAAAGTATTGTGTCATTAAATGAGAGTGGCTCTTTTCTCAGTGGATTTTGCGTTCAGCTTTTCTAGAAACATGAATATCTGAACATCAAGGATAATTTAGTTTGTTGATGCCAAAACACTCCATAGCAGGAAGAACAGTGCTGGAGGTATGTTAATATCTACTTTGAAAATTTTGGAAGCTTCAGGTTGAAAATCTTTTTGGTCCTGGTACAACAAAAGTTCAAAAATCAAGAAAATGTGATTGAAGACAGAGAAGTCAACATATACACCTATGACACCTTGGTTTTTTATAATTAAGACAAAAGAATTGGATAGAAAAGCACAGCCTTTTCAAGAAATGGTAAGGCAGAATACTTTAAACTCTTCCACCAAACAAAAGTACATCCTTGTGTGTCTCCTCACACCACCAAAAATTCTAATTGGATCAGGGACTCGAGGTAAAATGGATACAATAACTATGCAAGAAGAACGAGGACAAACACTAGGGCTTCTGAGCACAGATTAACAGATTTGTATAAAATCTAACAACCACATTAAATCACAGTATTGTACAAAAAGACGTCCATGGAATTGCTAAGTTCCATATGTCAAATTATGAAGAGAGAGGAGAGCACAGAATATGAGAGAAGATATGAAGTAGCTACTAAACAAATAGGGCTCTCAAATACAAAATATATTTGAAACTCAAAAGAATAAAATTCTTTAGACACTCTGCATAGCAGTATACCAAATCCGCAATAAAATATACACAAAGATTATGATCAAGCAATCTCAAAGGTGGGCATTCACTGTAAAGATCATAAAAAATTCCATGCTAAAACTTCCACCATGATCATGATCATTGCAGCATTCTCTCAAATAGCCAACGTATGTAACCAAATCTTCTGGCCATCAGTTGATGAATGGAACAACAGAAAGTGGTTTTATATTCATAGTGGAATTCTAGGCTTCCTTCAGAAAGAATGACATCCTCTCATTTGTAAGGAAATGGAAAGCCTTAGGAAAACATTATGTCGTACGAAGTGAACCAGCGGCAAACAGAGCCAATGGATTCGCTGAGTTGTAAAAATGGCATACATGCCTAGGATTGTCCATGCAGAGTATCGCAGTTTCTCAATAGTTTGGATCACAAACAATCATGGTACTAGTAATGATCTCAAATATATGGAATCCGGAGGTTTCTTTATTTTTACTTTGAAATCCTTATTTGAAATTGTTTCTTTTCATTTAATTTTCTGTGTTTGTAAACCAGGTGTCGCTGTAGTAGACCATGGAGCTCTTACTATTGTCTCTTTCTTTATCGTAGTAAGGAAATGACTTCTTCACACTTTGAGAAGTACAAAGGGTAAAGGAATGCAACAAAGGAATAGAAATTGTTGTAATTAACCATTCAAAGTTGGTGAACAGTTGATTGCAGAGGGAAGCAAGAGAAAAATGAGGGAGGAATTACCACGTTTGACAAATTTTATATTCCCTACCTTACCAATGCATTTCTATGTGATCACCATGAGACATAACTTCAAAAGACTAGGCACACACACACAGTCACTCACTCAAACACACCCCCCACACGCACACACAAACTCACACACACAATCAAAAATTTTATTCTTTTTGATTATCTACCAAACACTTGTAATATTTCCAGCAATGCACAAATTTTAATAAATTTTGAATGTTATTTTTTGGATACATAGAAAAATATAGTTTCCCAACACAAAATGCATTTACACTTAATTTTTTTTATATTTTCTTTCTTATTTTTAGGATGATGTACAGTGGGGTTACAGAAACATGCTTCATATAGTGATTACATATGCATTTCTTCTCATACCTGCTATCCCTTCCTGATTTTTCTCCCTTCATCCCTCTGCTTCACCCCTAAAACCACTCCCTCAATTTCTTAATTATTTACACATTAACTCTATGTGTTAGTAATTCTTAATAATATTATAAAGTAAAATAAACAGACGTCTGATCCTTCATGCTCAGTGTCACATTCAATTCTCAAAATTCTTATGTCCTCTATGCTTAGTAATTGTAAGGCAATTCATCCCAAAATGGTGATATATGCATATACCTCTCTTTCTTTATGCTTCCTGTAAGCTGTTCCTCTTTTCCTGTGATATATCTCTTCCTAAGTCCCTTGATTCAAAGCTCAGTTTGTTCTCTCACTACACAATTCACTTGGTGAGCCCTTTCTGCGCTATTCCCCACCACATTTCCCATTCATTCAGTCTTGCAAATCGTCCTATTTAAAGAAGTCAAAGAATCCTTGCGTATTGTCACACACTGAAATTATTTCGATATTGAGGATCTTTCGTAGTAAGAAAAGCTCACAGAGTTGAATTTTTTCTTTTTACAAAAACTCCCAGAAGTGTTTGGCTCACCAAATTGATGTTCACATAATGTCACATAAATTGATGTTCTGTTTTAAAGAGGTATATTTGGTGATACTTTCTTACATGCAAGAATACATAATGAAATGAAACATATCAGACTCATGTAAAAGAAACTGAAGAACAATCATAGGAGGTCTTTACATGTTAACGTACTTAGATTTCCATTTAATGATCATAATTGCATTTCTCCTACCTAAGTGTGCTTTCTCAAATATTAAGTGATATACTTCTGTAAGGAAAGAAACACCTCCACTTATGTCAGAATTCATTGTAAAGAATATACACTGTAACCAAATTGGAGGTTTCAATGATTAGGGGAGGGCTGGGAATATGGCCTGGTTGCAAGTGTGCTTGTCTCAATTATTAGGGGAAATCAAAAGACTTTCATATGATTAGACATTTTTTTTATTATTTTTAGTCATAGATAAGACAAGGAGAAATACTTGTTGAACACACGGTGGGACAACTGATTATTTATGCAAAGGAATAAATAAAAACACATTTTTTTTGTTTCGATGCATAGAGTGCTAACACATATGTTTGTATTGTGTCTACAAACATTAGACACAACCTTGGATCTTCTAGAGGTACTTCAAATTGAACAAATGCCTATTATCAGGAATGAATTCCCTGCTTTCTTAACTTCCATATACACTGAAACCAATTAATTGGACAGCTTCTGGTAAACTATACTTGGACACTTGTGTGTCTTGACCCACTTGGAGGGCGTTGTACAGGTGAATCAATGAAAACTCATTATTTTAAGGAACCGGGCACATTTCCACAAGCCATATCCTAGGTTATACATACAGAGACACAAAACATGTAATGTCAGCTAATCTGAGGCCAAAAATAGTAAATAATTACGAGTACATAAGAAATCATAATCCTAAGATTTCAAATCAAATTGATAATATTTGACCTACATTTCTCTACCTAAACTTTGATCCAAACCGCAAATGTAAAAAGAAAGCATCATTATAGCGAAAGTGTCTTACGAAAGATAGAACAAAACTATAAGTACATGTCCAAAGTTTCACAGGTACTCTCATCAATCTGCAGGTTGACAAAGATATTTTTATTGTTCTCCCACAGAATAACTTGCTAGAACAAGCAAGTGACAGCAGGGAAGAACATACTTACATTTACATTTACACTGGACTCACAAGAAGAAATCAACCAAGAATTTAAATTAGAATCTATCATTCCCTTATCACTCTGCATTCTTGAGCTTTCATCCTGTTTGTTATTCAAATAGAAATCACAAGGAATCACAGATTAAAGAAGAGAAAATAGCGTCATGAGATTTGCACTATGACAAAGAATCCATATATTATTTTTATTGTAACAGCAGCAGTGTGCATTGACATTAAAATATGAAGGAAAAGTGAATTGATTTACTGTGAGCAAACAGAAGCATAATATTGATTTAGCTTAAGAATTAGTGTAGCAAATTTATCAGGCAATGTACCAAAAAACGTACTTTATCCAAAGATATGAGTTAATGATTCATAGTAATTGGACATAAAAGCTTTTTTCGTTTGCTAGTCATATATTTATTTATATAAATTAGACGTCTGGGTTAAATGCTTAAAGTGGGTTTTGCATGTGCTATGTAACAATAGACACTGTATCACTTCTATATTGAGGCCCATCAATTTACAATTTACAGTGTTGGTCATGACATAAGGCTAAACAAAGGGTTGGAATACCTCTCTTTTATGAGCCCATGGGAAATACCAAGGACTGTAACAGGTATTCCATAATGACTCTGGGCTTTTTGAAACCAAATAAAGAAAACTTATGAATATCATGTGAAATATTTTATTCGTATGATTCTTTAAGTGTCTGGCTCTATTTTGCCTTCTAAGAGCTGTTGTACAACAGGCTACAAATAAAAATGGACTGTTTCAGATTGTATATTGACCCAATTTAAGAATAATATCAAAACTGGGAAAATTTGCAATGATGTAATTCAACCAACAACAAGGACAATTCTAATAGCTATCATGGGTCTCTCTGTCCTTAATCTTAATCAATAAATGCATCTTCATTTGTAAGTGTGCAATGTCCAAGTACTTGAGCTATATAAGCGTTTAATCATATAATAGAAATATTTAAGACAGTGTAGAGAAATTGATTATGATTTTATAATATATATGCATGTTAACTGCTGTTTGAATAGTTCGTCTACAGGCCATTGTTTGCAGTTTGTAATGAGCATATATGGTTTGAAAAATATTTAAAAGGCAAAACGCATTAATTTTCTAATGCGCAGATGATACTGGGAATGTTTGTGTTCTAAGTGGATCAACCAAGACTTTATATCAGACTGGATTCAATAGAAGACCATGTTTTCTACAGTCCTAACAAGGTGCCCTGAGCCATACCTAGGTGTTCATGACTCCTACTAAATTAACATAATCATGAATGCTCCCCTAATTAATGAAGATATTTCACTATTGATGTTGCCATGGATGGAAATGATATAAGTTGAAACACTATTTCCTCGTGTCAAACTAAACATATGACCAATATTCAGAAATGAATTACACATAAAAATTGAAATGTTTATCAAAATGGCTCAGTAGAAACAGATTAGCACAGGAGATACCAAAGTAGCCAGGTAATGATTTCCAAAATAATGGAGACAAAATTGAAGGAAATATTTTGTGCTCAATATTCAACTGATACACATTCAGGTTCTTTCCTACTACAATAATTACCATGGCAACACTCAGGTATATTCATCCTGGATTTCAAAATTTGAATTACCATGGAGTCACATAAAAGGATATTCCCAAAGATATTAAGTGGAAAATAATTCTATAACAGCAAACTACTTTTGGAGGATATCTCACTTTCAAATTCAGACATAGCATAGAAGACATGTAAGTTAGCATAGAAGACATGTAAGATTGAGCAACTCCACTGCTGCTCATAATTGGTTTATGGAGTATGAGATTGTATAGCTTTTCAGAAGCAAAATTATGTTCGGTGCAGTTTTATAACCACAAACCAAAAGGACTAGGAGAGTTGTGTATCTTATAGGTGTGAGATCTCACAGACCAAAAGGACAGTCTAACCAGCCGAGTTCTACTGGGATTATATAAACCTCCATGTTGAATTAAAAATATTGATATCTACAGGGTTAACATGGAGAATTGCCTAGACAGATAGCTTTAGAGAACTGAGAGTAAGACATGTTAGAATCTTGTCCTTCTTCCATAGGATAGACTGGAATGCCAGACAGATAACAGGGAGAGATTAAGTCAGGACTAGATATAGATACAGAGACGGGGGATTTGGTCCACAAATCTCGATGCAATAAGGGAGGTTTAAAGATACTGGCCCAATACAATACCTCTGAATTAGCCCCTGCCATAGAGTTACAAGACAAAGGTTAACAGAGCACACATAGGCAGGAGTAGATGTTCCAGAGTCAGCACTTTTTCAGTAGATAGCACTACCTGTTGGGCTTTGTGTGACAGCGCTTTTACCTGTCCTCATTAGGGCAAAGGGGCTGTCCTTCCTCTGTGAGGATTTTTATGGAGACTGTGGGCAGCCATGGCTTGGATTGGGATGGTCTCATAGCATAGATGAGGATGTCTTACCCTAATCTTTGTGTTCTGGGGGCACTCCTTGTTGGACTCAGCAGAGTGGATGCCAGAAGTTTTGGACATCTCTGTAGCAACATAAGCATTCCATAGCCTCTGGATTAACAACTGCCCAGGGGCCCAATCTAACCCAACCCCCAATCTAATCCAAACAGGATGTGCCGTGATTAACATACAAGGAGCTAGAAAGTGTTGCTTGGCTAGGGCCAAAACATCTCCTTGAGGCTAATTTAAAAACTTAAGAACAAATAGTGTTTCTGCAATAACAGCTCAGGCTATTTTTTAAAGGCTATTCATAGATGTGGAATACTCCTCAGTACTACACATATTCAACCTCTTTTACTCTAATTTGTCTTTTCAAAGTACAGTGAGCTCATTCTACTCTACCTTGACCTTGAGGTTTATATTCAACTCATGTAACATGGAAGATATTACGGAATTCTAAATATATTTGCACTTATTTACTGGTTTCAGCTGGTCCATTGTTAGTTTTTATTTGAGAAGAAATCTACATGAATGCACATGTTTCTTGTAAATGTTGAATGACCTGAGTCCATTTTTCACCAAGTAGAGCTGTGCCCCCCCAAAAAATAGAATGTGTCAATAGTTACAAGAACATCTTTTAGGCAGACATATTCAGGGATGTGTGTTACATCCATTTGCCAATTATTGTTTGGAGCCAGGCCTTGAAGATTAGCACCAAGGGGCAGGGTTTGTAAATGCAAAGGTCAACAAGTAGGACAGTTAGCAATAATTTGCTTAGATTGTTTAAAAGGAATTTTATTTTATTTTATTTATTCCTGTCCTGGGTCTTGGACTCAGGGCCTGAGGACACTCCCTGGCTTCTTTTTTGCTCAAGGCTAGCTAGCAAGCTGCCACTTAAACCACAGTGCCACTTCTGGCCATGTTCTATGTAAGTGGCGCTAGGGAATCAAACCCATGTCTTCATGTATATGAGGCAAGCATTCTTGCCACTGGGACATAATACCAACCCTAAAAGTAATTTTATATGTGACAGGTAAATGACCTGCATTAGAGTGCCAAGATGCATGGTCTTCTTTTGCCGAAATGAAAGGGACTAAATCATCTACATGAAAATTACCACATGCCATAGGACCTGTCAAATTAGAATGAGCAAGAATGTGAATGACATACAGTGAAGCTGTCTTTGGCATTATTGTTTTTGAATTGTTTAAATAGTGAATCTAGTGGGGGGTTTATGTGATAAATAACAACAGAATATATATTGCATAAAACATGTGCTGCACAGGTCGACTGAGTGATTAAATTGAAAGTTATTAAGAAATTCTGTAAAGCGTATATAACAGCCTGTGATTCATTTTGCGTGCCAATTGCCAGGGAGTGAGGAAAACTTGATATTTACCTTCTGTCCAAAAAGCATATTTGTTATTTTTGGTACTATCTTCAAAAATGTTAGGCGAATTTAGAATGGGCTTAGAAAGTCAAATATTATCAGTAATATAAATTTGTTATTGAAATAATTTCCTTAAAGGACTAGAAGTTAATTAGTATAAAACTTCTCCATTAAAGCCATTCAATGATAAAGGGAGGAGATCAGAGGTTTATAATGCAAATTTGAATTGTTATATAGGTGTGGGGATGATAATCAAGTAGTTGTCCTGCCCATTGATTTCCAGGCACATTTTACAGCCTTGCATGATAATAAAGCTGATTATCTCCAGACATGTGGTTTACATTTCTGACAATGTGTGCCTGGTACATATCAAAGTCTTGTTGAACTGTGCTATTCCCCATGTGGGGTAAACTTTGTAAGTAGATTTAATAGCCCATTAGGGACAGAAAAATCTACCCGGGATTAGAAATTTTGAGTCAGGGGTTTTTCTACTAAAAGTAATTCCTGACTTTCCTCACTAGTTAATACACAAGGGCTATTTAAAGTCAAATCCTCTTGAAGAATGGAGAACAAATTATGCAAAGCATATGTGGGAATGCCTAAGGAAGGATGAAGTCAATTAATGTCCACTAGTAACTTTTTTTTTTTTTTTTTTTTGGCCAGTCCTGGGCCTTGGACTCAGGGCCTGAGCACTGTCCCTGGCTTCTTCCCGCTCAAGGCTAGCACTCTGCCGCTTGAGCCACAGCGCCGCTTCTGGCCGTTTTCTGTATATGTGGTGCTGGGGAATCGAACCTAGGGCCTCGTGTATCCGAGGCAGGCACTCTTGCCACTAGGCCATATTCCCAGCCCCACTAGTAACTTTTGAAAATCAAGAGTATTTAATTTTTCAGTACGAATTTTTATAAATTGGAGAATAATTGCTTGTTTTTTTTTTAACTAAATATCCTAGATACTTTAATGGCTCCTCTGTCCAGATTTTATCAGGGGCAACTAGTAAACCATTTTCTTGCAAGTGGAAGGACAAAATTTGTAATAAGTCTGATAGAATATCTTTATTAGGTGCAGCAAATAATTAGTCATCCATATAATGAATACATGAAACCTGAGCAAATCTTTTCCTAATAGGTTCTAGTGCTCTGGCTACAAAAGTTTGACACATAGTAGGTGAGTTCATCATGCCTGGTGGCAATAATTTCCATTTAAACCTTCCATGGGGTCCTTAGAGTTTAATCCGACTTAAAGTAAAAGCAAAGCATGATAGGTCCTCATCTAATCAGAAAATAGTAAAGAAACAATCTTGCAAATCTTAGTATAATATTCCAATTTAAAGGAATTATACAGAATTGGGGCAAGTCAGGTTGTAAATTATCTATAGGCCTCATAGCTGCATTTAGAGCTCGACAACCAGTGAGCATTCTCCATTTGTGAGATTTCTTTTTAATAACAGAATTAGGAGAGTTCTAGGTAGAGATAGAAACCTCAATATGATTTGAACCTAACTGATCTCCAACAACTTGCACTTTGGCTGCCAACTTTTCTTTAGATAAGGGCCTGGCTCACGACAAACTGGACAATCTGTCTGCCAAGTAAGTAATCTTACTGAGAAAGACATGCATCTAAACATCAAGGGAAAACTAAATGAGCTCCCCACTGTTCAAAGACGTCTAGTACAATTATGTTAATAGGTACTTACAAAAATTATGGATCAAAAATGGAACTTTGGGCTTCACCATCAGTAATATTCTGATATTCAAGATTTTGCTTAATTACTGAATCTAGTGTACTACTGACACGTTTTATTCTGCATTTGATAGTTTGAGTCACCCTGCCCCGATGCCCCATTCAATCTGGCTGATTATTGTGATGTCTTAGCCAGTAGCTAGCAATGCCTCTTTCCTATATAAAATTTACAAGTTGGTTTTTATGATTCATTGAAAATCCAGAAAACACATTGATATTTCATACTGCCAAAACCTCCTTGATAAGGGTTTGCAGAAGTTGATATAAATATGTAAGCAAAGAAAATCAATTGTGCAATACGATCACCAGAATTAATATCATAAGGTACAGGGGAGGTCTTAAGTATTTGAATTTGTCCTATGTAGTCAGAGTCAGTTACTCCTGGTACAACTAACACCCCTTTAGCAATTAAACTGGAATGCTCCAAAAGAAGGCCCTAAGTCCCCCATGGTAAGGTACCGTATATGCAAGTTCTAATTCTGGAAAGTAGCAGGGAAAGTTAAGAATGGGCTTGAGAAAAGGTCCACTGTGGCACTCCCAATCTGGGTTGGTTGTAACGAAAAGATGGTGTTGAAGGCTCGTTCATAGGAATGGGACCATGAGGCTTGCCCTTTGCCCCCTTTCCTGAACACCTTGTACTTTCTCCCTGTGCTGCTTCCGATGAAAGGGGAAGCATATGTCCACCAATGTCAGTTTGAGATCAAAATTCTTGGGCCCAATGCACCCCACGTTTGCAGAGAGGGAATTTCCTAGGCGACTTTGTATTTGCTAGTTTCATTTTTACACAATTCATTTTAGTATGCCCTTGTTCCCACAGCCAAAACAGTTGAATTTCCCGGATTTGGGTACTTTCACACTAGCACCCAGAGTCTGTCCCAATAGCTTCATCTTTTGAGTGTCGAAAAATACACCTTGTACTGTTCTATCAATAATTTTCTGAAGGGGCACTATGAAGTCAAAGTAGGGTTCCTGGGCCCCTTGAATAAACCAGGCCTAAGAACCATCCTTTTTACTGTGGGACATACCCAACCCCATGCCTCTAGACATATCTCCTGCAGCCACTGGTCAATCTGCTTTGGGGTATTTACTTGATTCTGGGTCTTATAATCCCCGGTGCCTATTCACATATCATGCGGTATTTTGTGAATGGCGACATTTAGGTAGTGAGCATTTTAGTGGTAACACTAGCAAGCATTGAAGCCATGATTGTTATTTCTCCATTACAGTCCTGATCGATCACTCCTGGGATAATAGGTAAGCACCTCAGTGCAGAGCTGCTACGGCCTAAAAATAAGCCAAAAGATTCCCTTGGAAGTGAGCCAATGACTCCTGTAGAGAGGGGCTAAAATACCATTTTGGAAGTCAGTACTGTGCAGGTAGAGGAACAGAGATCCAGCCCTGCACTTCCTGTTGTTGCTCAGAGGAGACTTGAAACTGATTGTTGCTGCAGGTTGTTGGGGGATATGCTTGAGGTTAGGGGAAAGAAGGAGCTGCTCCAAAATTTTTCTGTGGGGCCAGGGGCTGTCTCCTCTGCCAGCTTACTGAAATCTGGTGGCCAGAGTCATTCAAATTAGATCTGAAATTTGTAACACAATACTTCCCGTTTCTAAAGTGGGGAGAAATTTCAGTAATAAATCTCCTTTTCTGATTAGGTCAGTGAGCCATTAAGTGGCCTATTTGTCGGCAGGAAAAACAAATGCCGGGAATCCGAGCAGTACATAAATGTTCCCGTCGCCTTCTCCCCATCCAGGGCATGCGTAAGAACTCTGTTACAGTCGGCCCTTGGAGCATGAGGCCAAGCAGTTATGATGGCCTAATGTCCGCACAAAGCTGAATATAGTCATTTATTCCTCCTTTTTTCTTAGAAGGCCTGATGGCTGCTTGGCAATTTGGGCATAAAGTTTTAGTAGCCAAGGTTTCAAGAATGACTTGAGTGTGCTGGGAATATGGCCTAGTGGCAAGAGTGCTTGCCTCATGTACATGAAGCCCTGGGTTTGATTACCCCTCACCAGAGATATAGAAAATGACCAGAAGTGGCGCTGTGACTCAAGTAGCAGAGTGCTAGCCTTAAGTAAAAAGAAGCCAGGGACAGTGCTCAGGCCCTGAGTTGAAGTCCCAGGACTGGCCAATGAATAAATAAAGAACTAAGAATGACTTGATTAAGTGGTACTGTAGGGCCATAATGAAAACAAGCATTCTTTAGATCTGTTATTTGTTTAAATGACAAACACTGATGAACTCCTTTGCTATCTTCATCTTGCCTGTCAGGAAATAAATGAAAACCAGAAATGTCCTCCCTTCTTGATAAGTCTGAGCCAAGGAAGTGTGCCACATTTAATGTAGGAGGACCAGGCACCTTAAACAGCACAGGATGAGATGGTAATAGCTGTGAGACGCTATCAGGCAGAGGTTGTGGTGGGAAAGGATGAAAGTCCGCCAGGATTCTGGGCAGATCCCACAAGTCTTTACCTTTATAGGAGTTTGCTGTTTTGGATAATGTTGTGACAATAGGGCTATAATTGATTCCAAAATTTTCTCCACATGGGTCAAGCTGTCTTTACTAAGCTCATTGCACAATTTTTCCTCAGTGTCTGAGTCATCTGAATCTTCCTTATTATCTACCCCAGTGGTTTGAGATCTTTTTAATTTTCTCAACTCTTGCCAAACAGCTGCATAAGCTTGGGGGTTGCATGATGCTCATCAAGTCCCTGTTCAGTTTCTCTGATCAACTGATTGAATCTAATCCGTTCATGTCTACAATGGCATTATTTCTAAAGGATTCAGATTAGGACCATAAACTATTTCATACCACATTACTTCCTCTTTTTTTCTTGATTGTTTTATTTTTTCCTTTATTTTCAGAGTGATGTACCAAAGGATTAGAGGTTCATATGTAAGTCTGTAAGTATATTTCTAGTTCATCATGTTACCTCCTCCATCACCCCACACTTCTAACTCCCTTGTATCTTTCCCCCTGATAACTTTTAGAATTGGTTTACACAAATGTTTTTGTAAATTTTGCTTTAGGAGACATTTGTATTTTTATCCTCTGGCTCTTGATTTCAGCATAACCTTTCTCTTTACTAGTGTTTAAACAGGAATCAAATTATTGACACTTTTCTTCCACTAATTTTGGGGGATTCAGTGTCTACAAATTTGGCTGACCAAGAGGAGTTTAACAGAGCTATTATGTATTGAATTGTTCCAGTAATATAATGTATATTGTATGTCCCAACAATAAAAAAGCAAGGGGATCAGCAGTACCCAAAATGTGTATATTTAGGTACAGGGACCACTTAAACCAATCATGGAACCATCCCATCCCTTGAGACTTCATTTTGCATTGTAGCTCAATATTTTTCTCACCAGAAACTATTATGACCTCTAAATTGTTTTCA
This sequence comes from Perognathus longimembris pacificus, assembly GCF_023159225.1. NCBI lineage: Eukaryota > Metazoa > Chordata > Mammalia > Rodentia > Heteromyidae > Perognathus > Perognathus longimembris. Next base: position 11,464 of record NW_025957332.1, on the reverse strand, counting down.
TAAAATCAACATCTTATCCCACTGCACATATAGGAACCCTTGTAAAGGAAGAGGAAATTCAGGCCTCTTTAGAACCTTGGAATGATTTTAAGTATGGTGTCTACATAACACTTTAGTTGAAGCTGACACAATAGTTATAAAATCTCTTTAATTAATGGTTAAAAACCTATAAATGAATAAATAAATAAGAATATAGCATGGGACTGTGAGCCTATCCTCAGGAGTGAGATTTAAATTGACAAAGGTGCTTCTTAGTCAGTCTACGTGGTTGGTAAGTAGTAGGGTGCTTCCATTCATAGTGGAATATAGCTAGCTCGTACTAAGACCATAAATGAACTTCCAAGGAGTAGGATGGAGACGGGCCCATTCTATTGGACAAGGCAATGGAGTACTTTCTTTGATAACTTCTTTTCTGCTGAACATTGAAAACCCGGTGGTAAAAATGAATGATTTCACTCATTACACGTGCAGGGCTTGCATAGTGTTATGAGCAAGCTGATTAACATAGTGAGACGTTTGCACACTTTGTGTCAAACACACAGTAACTGGTGCAGCAGAGGCAACTAAGAAAATAAAGGATAAAATGCCTGCTATCAATGGCCATATAAATCGTCTAGGGCGCATGAGTTATTTTAAATATTTTATCACTTGGGTGGGGCATAGACTTGTTGTCTGTAAAGTATAAAACTTCTTCTCAAATAATATTTCTATATGGTTTTGCCAGTGATGTTACATCATATCTGCAAGACATGGGAACAGGAGGATTTTATCATTGTCCTTATGTTTAATATTCTACGTGAAAAACCTGTGGTCTCCCTGTGGTGACTGGATGTGAGTTTGGAACACTGGATCTTGTATATATGGATATCTGACCTTCGAAAGATACTGAATAATGGGGGAGGGTGTAACTAAAATGACAAGAAATGTACTCACTGCTTTATTATGTAATGGTAAATCATTTGTATCACCTTGTCAATAAAATTTAATTACAAATTATAAATTAAATAGTCCCAACAAAGACACAAACACACACACACACACACAAATGCACACACACAATCAAGCACCCATATGGTGGATCATTTAAATTTAAATTCTCTACTAAAAGAGGTAATTTTAATAATATTTTTAATGCAAGGGGGAGATCATTGACAAAAAGCGTTTTTCACATTCAAATCTAACTGAAAAAAGATATAGAAGAATTTTATACATGTTTATGTATCCAGATTTTCATTTCATGATCATCGTTCCACTCGTGAAACCTAAATATGCTTCTTAGAGAAATTTGAAAGGTATATTTCAGTAAAGGATTTCACCCTAACATTGATGTTAGCTTTCAGTATAAACAATATACAAGCTAACCAAATTAGTAAGTTTTAAAAGCTAGTGGAAATGAAAACGCATTCAACGTGCTGAAAGTATTATTTATTATTTCATGTCATTAGCAAGACAAGGAAAAATAGGTAGTCCTCAAACAGTAGGCCACCGGATTATTTCTGCAAAGGAAAATAGAAAAATATCTTTGCATTATGGTGGAAGGTGTGATAATATACATTTCTGATTTTGCCTAAGAACAATAGAAAGTTCCATAGTTGTTGTACAGATATGCAAAACTGAACAACTGCCTATTATTCTGAAAGAATTTCTTGCTTTTTTCAACTTCCATATACGCAGAAATGGACCAATGGGCAAATGCTGTTGACTTATGGTTTGAAACTCTATGGGTTTCAATCACTTGAAGGTAGGTGAACAAGTTAATACCCAGAGAATCCATTATGATCATGAAACAGGTACATTTCTTCTAACCTTAGTTTAGGTAACATAATAAGATTCATCTAGGTAATAGAACAGTTTGTATATGTCTCACCTATGCAAGTATAATCAGTGTCACAAGACAGGGACACAAAATATGAAATTTGCCCGTCTTATAACAAAAATAGTAAATATTGTGGACTATATGAGAAATGATTATCCTAAGATTTGAGATCCAAGTCATAATATTTCATCCAAAATACTCTATCTTAGACGAGATACAAACCATAAATGAAAAAAAGGAGGCATTATTTTTGTGGAAAGTGACTTAGTGTGGGATAAAAGGAAAATATAACTATATGCCTCCTAAATTTTCTCAGGTTGTCTCATCAACCCACAGAGTCCCCAGAAACATTTTCTTCTTGTCTCCCAAGTTATTTTGTTGAATATGAAAGTGACAGCAGGGAACAACACACTTCCTTTTATTCTGTAAACACATATAGAGATCTTTCAAAAATCTAAATTGGAAGTTATCCTTGCCTTACAAACTGTATACGTGGGCGAACATCTGGTGTGATTTTTAAACAGAATATTCAAGGTATCACAGATCCATGTAAAGGAGGCCTTTTCACAAATGTTTGGTGAAGTTTTGCAAGAAATTATTGAAAAATGAAAACAGGCTGTAAACACACATGATGCAGTTATTGCTATACTTGTTGAGCAAAGGGCATATAACACACAAACCCAAATAACACAATGTATCTTTATAGTTGCTTTTTACTACATTTAATCAAATTAATCTCCTTATGATTTTAGTAGCTACTTACATGAAGAGGAATTCCAGCCACTCATTCGTTCTTTCTGTGAATAAAATTAAATCGAAAGGTATGTCATTGAAAAGTGAACGGTCGCTCTGACATACTGTCATATCCGTAACATTTTCTCAATATTGAATGGTTCTCCGAGACCATTTTGAGTATGACGTTCCATAGATATCAATGAATTTGTTTGGAAATGATTTTTTGTTTGTTTGTTTGTTTTGTTTTTGCCTGTCCTGGGCCTTGGACTCAGGGCCTGAGCACTGTCCCTGCCTTCTTCCCTCTCAAGGCTAGCACTCTGCCACTTGAGCTACAGCGCCGCTTCTGGCCGTTTTCTGTATGTTTGGTGCTGGGGAATCGAACCTAGGGCCTTGTGTATCCTAGGCAGGCACTCTTGTCAATAGGCCATATCTCCAGCCCTTGGAAATGTTTTTACATCATGAAGTAATTGCAGATTTACACATGCATGCTTTCACCAATCACCGTTCAGACAGCAATATGAATATTTCTCTGAAAAGAGAAAGCTTTTTTATTCCTAAAAGAAAAAGGCAGCTCTTCCACCTATCATAATTGTTTCCTTTATTTCTAAGAAATAGATCTTTGCCAAAGTGATAATGTCATTTGCTTACCTGTTTTGGCTAGAAGACTCTGCTCTGCCCCAAACAAAAGTTGGGCTAGGGTTTTCCAAGGATTCTGGCAAACAGAAAAATGGATATTGTCTCCAGGGTATATATTACATTTTCTCTAACATTTACATGGCCAAGGAAAGACATAGGTAATAATGAAATAATAACCACCTTAAGGACCTAATATATCAATGATTTAAGTGGATAATAAACATGGAAAAGTAAAGAGTCCTAAACTATAGATGGACAACCCTGTTTTATATATATTCTTTAAAGAAATCATTTCTGAATGCATGTCTTCATATATGAGGATGAGCATAATAGCTTTCTCTATGTTAGCATACATTAAATTTCATGTTGAGCTAAAGAGTTTTCTATTATTTGCATCTATCTCTAAACTGGCATTCAGTTACAGCACTAACTCAAAATTTAATCAAGCTCTTTACCTTTATCCCAGTCTTCCTCAGAGGAAAGGCGATGCCCTGTATTTCCAGATTTCTTCTCTTGGGGTTGGGACCAAGTCATAGTAACTGCAAGAAGGAAAATAAGGAAAATGGAATCACAATATGTAATAGATTGAATCTGAATCAGATCTCATTTCTGTTTCATGTATCAAGCTTACCTACATCATCCTCAATGCAACTTTGGTCTTCACATGTTGCTATATGTTTACTGAGTTGATCGCGCGGCACCAAGTGCTGAGCATTGAAGGGACAAGTAACCAATTTGGCAGCAATGTCCGGATGATTCTATTGCACCAGGATGTAAAAAATAAAAATAGTACAAATTATTGGGGGATAAGGAAAGGGTTGCTGCTTTTATGCTTGACTTGTTGTTTTACCTTGGGCTTGTGTGCTGTACTAACACCAGTCTAGAACAAGAGGACGGGCTAGTACAACCTCGACTCTTCTTCATTCTGTTTCTTACAATTTCTAGAGGCTGGAGGTGGATAAGATTCTCTCAGACTCTATATCTCATACTCTCTTCGCATAAAAGTACTTTGATTTAAACTCGTCATGACAAGATTGGAGGTCTGACACAGCAGCAAAATGCTGGATACTTAAAACATAACTTTGGCATATAAAAACATTCAGAATCATGACATCTTATTCAGTAAACAGGCATTTATTAATATATGCTACATGAATGGGTAAGACACATTGATCGAAAACACAATTGGAAATGCCCTCATTGTGTGTCTTAGTGCATGTGTGTAATACCATGTGCATGTACAGTCTAATTTGTACATATTCACATTTAGATATAAGAATATTTGAAAACATATGAGCATGAATATGCATATGTATGTGTCTTTCTGTGTACATGTGTATATATAATCAGTGAGCATCCTTTGAAAAGCATAACAAAGGGAAGATTGTTTTCTGCCCAGAGCAATGTTTTTTAACACAGAAAATTGAATTGGGATAGACAACTCTATGAGCATTTGAAAGATTTCTTGTTCTATGTGAAAATAACTGTCGTGGTATCATAACAAAAAATACACCAAAATATACGAAACAGGCAAGACACATCTTCGTTATCATCAATTCAGGATCACTAGGTTTACTGAAAAGTAACATGGTTCAGGAATTATGTCCTGCCATAAGGCAGGCATCTGTCTTAATTTTTAGAAACTTTACTAAATTGCTGATTTAGAGTAGTTAAGTGTGAACAAGGAAACAAGTATAAAGTCGCTACACTCAGACTGAAATGATTGTCCTACAGAAAACATCTTGCAATGTTCTACTTATCCTAGAGTTCTGTAAACAAGTTGCACTGCTATTTCTTATCTGCACTACACAAAGATCAGATTACAAGAGCAAATACAAATATGTGTTTACTGCATCTACCCAGGTAGTCTATTATTTCATTGACACATATTTAGCACATTTAGTCAAATATCAAGCTTCAAATTCATGTTTGTAGTAAAGTATGACAAACTCCTCATTTTGAAATGCAACCCTACCTTTCTGCATTTCACCAGATGGTACGGGAATCTGCAGGCCCTGATCTTGTGACTCTTATCATAGGGGCATTGCAGTAACCTTTCAGGATCCAGAGATTCACCTGCAAAGAAAAATATCTAAGCAAATCTGGTATATTTTTGAGAAAATGTAATTCTTTCCCTTCTCTTCCAATTACAAAGTATGCATTAATTTCAAATTCCCTTCTGTGATGACAAAAATGATAACTATGCCTTTTGATATTATCATAGAAATAATAAGCGAATTCATTTCAGTTCCCATTTGTGAATTGTTAGCCCTAATTTGGGAAACATTTTTCCATTAATCGAAGGACTTTTTGCGGTTACTGTTTTGCAATATTCACGCTGTCCTCTGTTGACAGGGAAGGTGCATTGAGGCCAAGGCTTTTACTTGCATTCTTATCTCTCAATAGTACGAATTCAAAATTCCACTGTACAATTATCAGAATGTCTCAATTCTGAACTCCATCCCATTGAATCTCCCCCACAGAGTTTTGCATACTGAGAATGCTAAACATAATATGATGGGAACCATTTGAAGTGTTCTTTTCAAAGGACATTGGGAACATGCTTACCTTCTTGCATTCTGGTAGACAGGGAAATATCTGCACTTCCTGTGAGGAGAAAAATTCTGTCAGAAAACCAATGAAGAATTACTTCCAGACCAGATGTCTCAAACATTATCATTTCTTTGGAGAAACAAAGGAATATTGAAGAACTTGGAAGATATTCAACTCATTAACTTTTGAGTTCTTTGATGCAGATCCTGTAAATACTGATTTTCATAATCCACAAATAACAGGCATTTTCAGAAGAAAAACAGGAGATAGTTTATGACTTATTTCAACACTGTTTATCTAAAGGGACATGAAGGCATCTTTTCTTGTTCATTCAAAGAGGGAAGGAGTGTCTTTAAAGTATTAAACTGAAATTAGGTTTAAAATGAGAAAGACGAAGAAACTTGAGGTTCCTTTCATTAAATTTAGGCCGCTTAGAAAACAAACTATTTGCGAGATTTTTTTATGAATAATCATTCTTAAGGCCATAAAAGCATTCATTTTTAAATCAAACTCATCAAAAACTTCATTAGTTTCACACGACATGCTTTGAATTTAAAATTACCTTTTCCAGTTATTGAAGAGAAAACTAATTATGTGGCATCACAAACATGAAGCACTAGTAGTGAGTCCTGACTTTTCCTGGGAATAAAAGAGGTGGTATATATCTATATCTATGTCTACATATATATCTATATCTATATCTATTTCTATAATTATCTATCTATCTATCTATCTATCTATCTATCTTTCTATCTATCTATCTATATATGTGTGTGTATAGCTAAATGCATGGATGAAATCCTTAAATATTTCATTGCCAAGATTTAGTATAAAATAGGTGTGCTTTGTGAATATTGAGATTAAAGTTAGAGAATGTCTTGCTGGCTCCATTTTTACAATATTTCGACAAAGGATTATGTTGCTGCTTACAACTTTAGAACATTCTAAAAATGACAATAGCAGACAGACCTGGATTGCAGACTGAGCACCCAAAGGCTGAAATAGCAGAGAAAGTGTGAGTACCTCTATAAAGACATCCTCACTCGCGCCCGTGAAGGAGTATCTGGAGCTTAGCCCTTCCACCATTGCTAGAGCAAAGTGCCATCTTTGTCACTGGCATAGGTTCAGACCAGACTGGAACAAAAGTAGGCCTTCAGAGAGCAAGGATGAATGGGCCATCTTTGAAAAAGGCAAGAGGGACCAATCAGGGAGAGCTATCTCTGGCCAGGTGAAGGACCCCTGCCCAGGTAGGAGGGTCATCCTAGGCCATGACTCAGCGAGAGGTGCACCGGCTTGACTGTTGAAATTTCTAAATTGAAAGTGAAAGCAATGGCCCCACAGCAGAGTAGTGGAGCCAGGGTTCCCAAAACTGTGCATGTGCCCCGTCCACAGAGGATACCGAAGTCCCACTTGCAAGCTGTGTGAACCAGGGCGCCCCAGGATTTCACCAACAAGGGATGCAGTTCAAAGTAGATCCACCCCCAGAAACTGAAAGCAAGTCAATCATGGCAAGCAGCAAAATATACTGCTGACCATCGCAAGGAAACCAGAGACTAAAAAGGCCATCCAAACAAGGAAGACTCCATTTACTTTTCCAAGTTTTTTTATGCTTTTATTGTGTTTTTTTCCATTTCTGAAATGTCATTTGGTTTTTATTTTCCTTTTTTACCTGTTTGTTTTTAGCAAAAAATTGTTTTGCTTGTTCAATTTTCTGGGTTTTTTTTTCTCTTTTTAAAAATAAATTTTCTCTGTTTTGTGCATTTGTCTTCCACTATTTCTTCTTTATTTTCCTCCTCACATTCTCTTTCTTCAAAAATACTTGCCTAGGAATAACACCTCCACTCTTCTCTGTTAAATGAATTGTCTATCTTTTTAAACTACTTCTTTCTACCAATTCTACTATTCTCCACATTTCCACGTCAATAATTAAACCAAAATCATGACCCTCCCCCATAATACTTTACTCTATTCTCTTCACTGCCGCTAATTGACCCTCCTTACTTACAGGAACTCCAGATTCCACTGTCCTCAGGTTATTGGGTAGAGGGTATCCCTGCTCAAACCGAGTGAATCAAATGGGTTCAAAGACAAAGCCTGCCAGTCCAAACATTTTTTAATACAGTAACAAAAGTTACTCATAAGATTGTAACAGTAAATACATAACTACTGAGTACAGGGTGCAGGATTTGTTGTTATATCAAAATTGTATTCTTCAGGAACACCAGTCTCATATTATATACAGGTATACAAGGTATCTGTATATAAATGTTAACGTCAAAGGTTTACACAACAGTGCCTTGTAAGGTACGCCTGAGGTTTTCAATGGTGCTCACACATCTATCCAGCAAAAGTAAACACCTCGTAAAAGTGAAAGGCTGGAAACAAATTTGTCAATCCAATGGCCCCTATAAACACGCTGGCATTGCAATCTTAGTATCAGATAAAATTGACTTCAAATTAAAAACATTAAAAAAGAAGCAAAGAAGGTTACTACATTCTAATAAAGGGATCTCTACTACAGGAGGATATAACCATCCTATATATCTACACAACAAATACAGGACGACCCAACCGAACACTACTGACTCTAAAATCATTCACAGAACCAATCACATTGATAACTGGGGAATTTAACACTCCACTATCACCTATGGACAGATCAACACACCAAAAACTTTACAAAGAAACCACAGAACTAAAAACCTGCGTAGATCAACTACACTTAACCGACATCTACAGAATATTCCAACCAGCAACAACATAGCACACATAGCAGATAGCACCTAGCACATAGCAGACAGCACATAGCAGATAGCAGATTCGTTCAAACAAATTTCATATCGACCACAAAGTGTAAGGTAAATATTGTTGGGAAACTCTGGTGGCTACTGGTAAAAAATATTTTAATGTAGAAAGGAAAAAAGGCTTTGTACGTATGTATAGATTTATCTGTCAGATTCTCTTTGTATCTAACTATCTACATGTTATCTACACCACAACATAATTACTTGGCAGAATATTGAGGTAATCGATAAACAATTCATGATTGTCTGGCATGATTCTATTTCCTACAGCTTTTCCAAATGACAGAAAATGCTCTTGAGTGACATCACATGAATTTCATAGCATTCATGTGGAGAGTTCCACTTCCTTCCATTTAAACTCTGGTACATGGCAAGAAAGAATACAGTAATTTTCCAGAACTTGGATGTGTAAAGGAGTATTGGGTCAGAGGTTAGGACAGTGGTTCAACGTGTACAAGAGTCCGTTGTTTGAAAGTCCTCTTTACCAAATGTTTCTCTGTAGAAAGAAAAAGTAAAAGTATTGTGTCATTAAATGAGAGAGACTCTTTTCTCAGTTGATTTTGCGTTCAGCTTTTCTAGAAACAGGAATATCTGATCATCGAGGATAATTTATTTTGTTGATGCCAAAACACTCCGTAGCAGGAAGAACAGTCCTGGAGGTATGTTAATATCTACTTTCAAACTTTTGGAAGCTTCAGGTTGAAAATCTTTTTGGTCCTGTTACAACAAAAGGCCAAAAATCAAGAAAATGTGATTGAAGACAGAGAAATCAACATATACACCTATGACACCTTGGTTTTTTATAATTAAGACAAAAGAAATGGATAGAAAAGCACAGCCTTTTCAAGAAATGGTAAGGCAGAATACTTTAAACTCTTCCACCAACCAAAAGTACATCCTTGTGTGTGTCCTCACACCACCAAAAATTCTAATTGGAACAGGGACTCGAGGTAAAATGGATACAATAAATATGCAAGAAGAACGAGGAAAAATACTAGGGCTTCTGGGCACAGATTAACAGATTTTATAAAATCTAACAACCACATTAAATCACAGTATTGTACAAAAGGATGTCCATGGAATTGCTAAGCTCCATATGTCAAATTATGAAGAGAGAGGAGAGCACAGAATATGAGAGAAGATATTAAGTAGCTACTAAACAAATAGGGCTCTCAAATACAAAATATATTTGAAACTCAAAAGAATAAAATTCTTTAGACACTCTGGAAAGCAGTATACCAAATCCGCAATAAAATATACACATAGATTATGATCGAGCAATCTCAATGGTGGGCATTCACTGTAAAGACCATAAAGAATTCCATGCTAAAACTTCCACCATGATCATGATCATTGCAGCATTCTCTCAAATAGCCAACATATGTAACCAACTCGTCTGGCCATCAGTTGATGAATGGAACAACAGAAAGTGGTTTTATATTCATAGTGGAATTCTAGGCTTCCTTCAGAAAGAATGACATCCTTTCATTTGTAAGGAAATGGAAAGCCTTAGGAAAACATTATGTCGTATGAAGTGAACGGCAAACAGAGCCAATGGATTCGCTGAGTTGTAAAATTGGCATACATGCCTATGATTTTCCATGCAGAGTATCACAGTTTCTCAATAGTTTGGAGAAATAATCACAAACAATCATGGTACTAGTAATGATCTCAAATATATGGAATCCGGAGGTTTCTTTATTTTTACTTTGAAATCCTTATTTGAAATTATTTCTTTTGATTTAATTTTCTGTGTTTGTAAACCAGGTGTCGCTGTAGTAGACCATGGAGCTCTTACTATTCTTTCTTTCTTTATCGTAGTAAGGAAATGAATTCTTCACACTGTGAAAAGTACAAAGGGTAAAGGAATGCAACAAAGGAATGGAAATTGTTGCAATTAACCATTGAAAGTTGGTTAACAGTTGATTGGAAAGGGAAGCAAGAGAAAAATGAGGGAGGAATTACCACGTTTGACAAATTTTATATACCCTATCTTAGCAATGCATTTCTATGTTGATCACCATGAGACATAACTTCAAAAGACTAGACAATCACACACAGTCACTCACTCAAACACACCCCCCCACACGCACACACAAACTCACACACACAATCAAAAATTTTCTTCTTTTTGATTATCTACAAAACACTTGTAATATTTCCAGCAATGCACACATTTTAATAAATTTTGAATGTTATTTTTTGGATACATTGAAAAATCTAGTTTCCCACCGCCAAATGCATTTACACTTAATTTTTTTACATTTTCTTTCTTATTTTTAGGATGATGTACAGTGGGGTTACAGGAACATGCTTCATATAGTGATTACATATGCATTTCTTCTCATACCTGCTATTCCTTCCTGATTTGCTCCCTTCATCCCTCTGCTTCACCCCTCAAACCACTCCCTCAATTTCTGAATTATTTACACATTAACTCTATGTGTTAGTAATTCTTAACAATATTATAAAGTAAAATAAACAGACGTCTGATCCTTCATGCTCAGTGTCACATTCAATTCTCAAAATTCTTATGTCTTCTATGCTTCGTAATTGTAAAGCAAATCATCCCAAAATGGTGATATATGCATATACCTCTCTTTCTTTATGCTTCCTGTAATCTGTTCCTTTTTTCCTGTGATATATCTCTTCCTAAGTCCCTTGATTAGCTCAGTTTGTTCTCTCACTACCCAATTCACTTGGTGAGCCCTTTCTGCTCTATTCCCTACCACATTTCCCATTCATTCGGTCTTGCAAAACGTCCTATTTAAAGAAGTCAAAGAATCCTTGCATATTGTCACACACTGAAATTATTTCGATATTGAGAATCTTTCGTAGTAAGAAAAGCTCACAGAGTTGAATTTTTTCTTTTTACAAAAACTCCCAGAAGTGTTTGGCTCACCAAATTGATGTTCACATA